>NC_081414.1:191817487-192117487 GCF_030272615.1 Cryptomeria japonica | reverse complement strand
AAGGAAGCAAATTAACATCATGGAGAACTCACCAATGCATATTCAAGATAATCCAGAAGGAAACGATGAAGAACCTATCAGCATGAAACAGAAGAATAAGAATCGGCATTATGGACGATTCATCAATAACATTCAAAGCAAGGAACTTCATGACATGAGAGGAGACAAGGAAAGGCGCTACAAGGCATGTGTAGAGATCCACTTCAAGGAAGGAATATATGACTATCTTGAATTTCCTTTGGAAATCCAAGGATACTTGTCAGGATAAGGAATCATGACAAAGATAGGATATTCAAAATGGAGAGCAACGCAAGAACAAGTTCTAGACATCATAAGGAAGGAGTTTCCACACGAGAGAAAGAGAATACAAATGCGACCAAGACAAAAGATGGTTCCAAAAGAGTCAACCAAAGCTAGAAGATGAGGCAGTTTGGGAATATCTCCTGCCTTTATCTCATTCATCATTGAGCTTGGAAATGTTGAGTATCAAGAGATATGTTTCAATCACCTACAACTTGTGATGAGTTACAAGATGAGCAAACTAAGGTGGCACCCAATCACATCACTCCAAGTCAAGGCATCCAAATTCAATGCACTTGACTCATCCAACAAGGCAAATAACTACCACATGTGGGCACAAAGTTCAATGTACCTAACCTCATCATTCATTGATTGGCATTCAAAGAAGGACATGTGTCCTATAAATTGCAATTTTATCATTGGTCAAGCATTAAATGCTATGTAATGGGTGTAACAAACCCTAATTAGGGTTTCTATCTTTCAATCTTGTCCATTGATGTGGATTCAATCCTAGCCATTCAATTGTATTGAGAGCACTATATAAGGCTCCACTCTCCTCATTTGTAAAGGTTAATAGTTAGTAGTTGTACAATAGTTAGCAAATAGATAATTATGAGTAGAGTAGAGTAGGAGGAAAGAAGGAATTGTTGCTAAGACTTGTTGATTTTAATACATGATCTTCATTGAAGTATAGTGGATTTCTATGTGTAGCATCTACATGTTGCATGGTTTCTTGTTACTTCTCAAGTTTTAGTTGAAGTTCATTGATTACGATGGAGAAATGTATTGATGTTGATAATTCCTTGGTTCATTTTTTTTGTGGCTTGCTAATTCTAAGCTACAATGCAAAGTTAGCCTGAACCTTGTTATTGTGCTAAGTTCAATTGTGGATATATGTTCAAGTTGAACCATATTTGGGTATTTGAATGGGATGTTCATGATATGAAAACCTTTATCATCCTTAGAAGATTGCACTAGTTTTGAGAAGTTGTTCCTAGCATGGCAAAGCAAAGCTGAATGTGTCCATTCAAACATCATCCATTGTTATCATTGATCTTAGGATTAGATTATTTTCTCAACCCTTAATTCCTTTTGCTATTTGTTTTTCAAAGTAAGCCTTCACATTCCAGCAAGATTCATGTTCAACGTAAGTCCCCCTTGTGATTCTAGCAAATCACATCACAATCACTGAGTCTATCCATGTATAAGGTCAAGACCTGACTATCCACTCGGTGTCATCTCGTTTGATCACATAGTTTAGCATCTGAGAGGTCTTTGTTCAAGAGAGGATAGAATACTAAGTATTTTATTGTGTTCCTGATGTCATAAAAAATACATCAACACTACCTTATACCCTTTTAGACACTTCTAAATCTCTCCATGGTTCAAGCCTTCTTAACATATCAAGAAACTAATTGTTGTAGTATTTTGGAGTCAATGCATTGGCAAGAAGATGTAATGGAGTGGTCACCTTATTCCACCTTTCTTCAACAATTGCTTTCAATTGTTTCAAGAAAGTCTCCTCAAAGTCTTGCTCTTTTGCACTTACGATGCACTTCATCTTCTCAAGCATTGAGTTGATGCCATCATAAACCTCTCCAATGCAACGCCTATCCATGTCAGTGTAGTGAATCATGCTCATAATGAACTCAATGAATCTTAGGAGATACTCCACATAATCCCACCATGAGTCATCTAATAACCTTTGCTTGATTTTTGTTGCCCTCTCAGTGCTGCTTTGCTTCCATATAGCCCAATTTTGGCTGATCACCATATTATAAAGTGCCACTTCGACTTTCACAAGTCGTCTCAAGATGATTGTGTTAGATGCAAAACGGATCTCTACAGCTTATAACAGACATCAAAGCCAAAATGATTTAAAATTAAAGACACACTTTAAAGAAGAATACACATTACACAATCAAATTATGAACATTGAAAATCAAAAAATCAAAAAATGTAAAATTAAATTATTATTTCACTTACTTTCAATAGCTCCAAACTTGAAAACGATCTAAAAATCCTTTGAGAAATGTGGTGGTTTGTGATGAACATCCAAATGTCCTCGGCGTCTGCATACACCTGTTTGATCAACTCAAATTTATTCCCAATCTTTTGTGGCATAATATTGAGTGAGTGGACCGCACAAGGTGTCCAAAAGATATGGTGATAGCGTTCCTCAACCAACAAACCAGCAGCTCTACAATTCTTTGTGTTGTCCGTTATGACTTGAACAACATTACAGGGTCCCACTGTCTCAATGGCAGAGATGAGAATATTAACAATAAATTGCCCATCTTTTACCTGGCCCTCACAATCCACAACTTTCAAAAACATTGCCCCTTTAAGGGGCACCGCTATGACATTGATCGAGGGATGATTTTTGGAATTTTTTCACCCATCTGAAACAATGGATACACCTATCCCAATCCATGAATCCCATATAGACTTCAATGCATCTTCAACCCCTTGACCTCTCTTTCCAACAAGGTGCCACGTACCATCTCATAACATAGGCCCTATACCCTCTTGGAGCTTCATTAACACTTATTCAACATCTTTTTCCAATACGGGGAGTGAACAACATTGAAAGCCAACCAATTTGCATATATGCATCTTGCTACATATTGGTCAGCCATGTCTCGACTCTCATTTTGAGATGCACTCTCTAAAGGTCACTTTGATCTTATGTGCACAATGAGTGCTTCACTTCCAGGCTATGGAAAAAAATGGGTGGTTTTCTACCATAATATTGGGACGAGATGGGGGTTGCATTCCCTTTGATTTTTTAAAAATAGGTTGATTTAATCTACATGCTTCTCTCTCTTTTGCTTCTTCATGCTCCCTAATATATTTTAACATTGTCTCTTGTGGCATAAGCACACCATTTTTTCCAAAGAATTTTTTATGCCTCTTCCTAGTATTTCACACAAATGGCCTACCACCCAAATTTATGAACTATTACGTTCTACATCATATCCTTGGAATTTCCAATGGAACCCCCCACCTCCTGGAAGCGATTGTATAATATCAACATATTTCCATAGAGGATAATTCGGATCTATTTTGTGTTTTTGTTGTTCATTTGTGCCTATGGAGGAATAGGTAGGTGCCATTCTAGTTCCTATGGCAACAAATTTTATGAACAAATTCAAAAACAAAAACAAAAGAATGGAAAAAATAGATAAACTAAATAAATAATGTTTCATGTTTGTTAAACAAAAACGAATCAAAAAATGAAAAAAAATTAACCTTTTTCAATGTAATGTTCCCTCTTACCTAGACGATCCATCTATGTAGGCAAATCCAGAGGATGGGAGATGTTATTCCTGGCATGGGAGGACTTAACACGCTAGAGATTGGCTGTTGCATGCTTATTTAATGAGCAAATAATGTTATTTTATTATAAAGTTACATTTTCTAAAAATAGAAAATTTCATTACTTTATGAAGTTAACGTATAAAGTTACTTTATGAATGTTTGCTGGTACAACTAGAAAATTAAGTACAGGAAATAATAATGTACATTCCAATGCATACCAGACACGGCAGAAAATATATTTTTATTCACACATTCAATTATTACAGAGAAGAGACCAAAGATGATCGGCCAAGGATTACACTAGATCCGACAATACCATTCCCCTTCCTTGACAGTACATGGCATAATTAAAGGACCCGACGGTTGTCGAGAGGTACACAATTGTCAACCAACTGACACATAACCACCCGAGACTGACAACCCACTCAATACAATTAATTAATACCTTGTCAGATAACAAATATTATCAAACATAACAATAGGCAATTTATGCCGACAACATCATCCCCCCCAAAAGAAAAAGTCGTCTTCCAAACGACAAGCAACCACCAAGTAATATTCGGGAAGACTAACGACAAACAACGACTTCGATGGGACAACCCCAACTTGTAGTGTACCTGCCAAATAAAATGGGGGTTTGGGGCAACGCCCCCAGTAGGGTCAAGGGGCAGAGCCCCTTGCGGGGTCAAGGGGCAGCGCCCCTCGCAGGGTCTCGAGGCAGTGCCCCCGCGCCAACACCAAATTACAACCTTCAAACCCACACGGAACTCCATGGCGTGCATCAATTTTCTGCTTTTTTAAGACGTCAAGAACAAGGCCAAAGAAGTCAAAATTTTGATCAAGGTGCATTCTCCCGTAAGGGAATTGTGTTTTCTAACTTGTTCTTTCGTACAGACTTGTGCTTCTCTCTTGGTTGTACGATGCATAGGTGTGTGGCTTGAGACTCCCTTCATCCAACTCAAAGCTAATGCCTTCGAGTTTTTGATATATTGCTTCCTTGACCATACGGTATTTCTCCTATGGTCTGTACGGATTTCTCTTGGTTGTTGTACGGCCTCCGCCTTTGGTTGTCGTACCTGCAGCGTGGTCGAACGACGTCTCCCTGATTGCATCCCTGTATACTGTACGATGCCTCATGTACGATGTCTATACGGCTTTCATGCATGTCGTACGATGTCTCCTATGTCATATCTGTCGTACGGTTTCACCGTACACCATACCCTTTTCTCTATGTAGTTTATGTCGTACGTTGTACGAATCGAATGAATGGACTACGTTGTACGGAATGGTTGAATGGACTACGTCGTACAAAATGATTGAATGAGCTACGTCGTACGAGTTGATTGAACTAGGTACACCGTACGGGTGAGCTGCATCGTATAGAATGGTGCTCTGTCGTGCGCCATACGGAATGGTGCTCTGTCGTGCGGCGTATGGACTCCTCGCCTTGCCGTACGGAATGGTGCTCCGCGCATGTGTTTCGATCGTACTTGTTGCCCGTACAATGTATGGTATTTTTGCTTCTTCACCTGCTCCGTACGGATTCAACTTCTCCTGTGGCTGGATGGGAATGTTCCTTCCCTCTCTCGATTTTGTCCTGTTGTCAAGTCTACTTCCTTGACTCTCCCTTGACCGTACGGATCTCCAGCACTCAGCTTCTCTAGTTTGTACAGTGTAGTTGGGGCTCTTAGCTTCATGTGGCAACCTCATCACATCGACGCAACCTGGATCCTCAAGAGCCAACTTGCTCTTGTTTGCTCTGAACCGTACGGCTGAATTGCTTTCGGCTGATGTGAACCGTTTAGCATATAGTATTAACTTCTTCAGGGCATCACCACCAGGCTCTACAACATCCAATTTCAAATCCTCGCCATGTGAATCTTCTTCGTTCACCTTAGATACTTCCCCATTCCCACTAGGTGGCCTCTATTCATACGGTACAAGCTCACTTGGTGACTGTTCGTACAGCCCAGACACACCAACACCAGATGTGCACAAATGAATATAGTATGACGGACTTTGTACTTCCTCAATTTGGCCAATTTGTAGCATGTTACAGTCGGGGTGGGAAACTTCATAATCCTCCATCTACCAGTGGAATAATCCATTAAGAGAACTCGTCTCATCTTCAGAGCAATCTTCTAGTTTGAGCACCCCTTCATCATTGGGTTTCATGCCTTTCCTTCATCCATACCTAACTCTCCACCTCAAACTCAGAGTCTGAGGAGGCCAGTTTTTCACTCACCGCCTGGTTCATCAAGTCAATGATGTGCTTCCTCCCGTCACACTCGATCAAGAGTGTGTTTCGCTTCCAATTATGATTCACCTTGGCAATAACCAACCATCCCCTCCCGAGGAGTGCATTGTACGCCTTCTTCTGTAACTGGATAACTACAAAGTCCAAGAAAAATTGTTGTCTCCCAATCATTGCTTTTTGTGCCATCAATGTTCCCAACGACTGGATGTCGTGCTGGTCGACACCTACCAGGTGGAAGGTTGGCGGCCAAAGCTTTGGCTTCCCTAGACATTTCCATGTGTCTTCTGGCAATACATTTACTCCCGAGCCTCCATCAACAATGGTGTTTGTCAACTTCTTCCCCATTATTTCCATCTCGACAATCGTCGGCTTCCTCCCGATGCTCACCGTCAACAACATTGGATCACTGGACTCATTCCCTTTAGCTGATGGTTTTCCCGTCAGTTCCTCCACATGTGGCTTACATTGGTTCTGGAAGACTGTGTCGTCACTGACTGTGTTGGTAATTGCCATTCTCAGTTGCGGCATAGTTTGAAGAAGGTCTGCCACCTTGATGGGTACGATTGTTTGTAGCACCTGTCGGACTACGTTCTTCTCTAACTCCTGCAATGACATACTTGCAGTTCCATTGGAAGTTACTCGTTCCTTTGCCAACACTTGTTCTACTTCAGCTTGTTCCTTTTCTGTACCAGAGTTGAATACATTGCCTTCTTTGTTTGTGCTCTTGTGATTGCTAAAACTACATCCTCTTGTTCCTCCATGTCCAGCATATTAATACCCTTCTGATTCGGGCAGTTGGTGTCTTCATCGTCACCTAGTCCACACCATTTGCACAATAATTGTCTGTTGTCTTTCTTGTTATCGCAGTCTCTCGCAAAGTGTCCCCATTCACTACATTGTCGGCACTGTATGATAGGACGTCCTTTGGAGTCGTACTGTATTTGGTTTCGCCCTCGTTGATTTCCATAACCACTTGGCGATACATTATGTGATTTCGATGGGTTGGACTCTCCCTGTGTGAAGAGTACTTGTGTACTTCTCATCTTCAAATTGTACGGGCATACGAGCTCTCGTTGATTGAATGCCCCAGCACTTGGCAAATTTCACAAAACATATTTCTAGGACAATTAGCTTTTGTGTGCCCCTCCCTTTTGCACTCAATGCACCATAGTTCATTACCTTCATTGTTGGTTCCTTTCTCAGCCTTCAATTCTTTCATCATTCTCAACATATCCCGACACAGGGCTCGTACGGTTTTGGATTCTTCGTCACTGCTACCTTCGGTGCTCTCATCATTATTGGTCTTCCTCTTCTCTCGAGAGGAGGTTTTATTTTCACTCTCAATGTCCATCGCTCGATTGTACGAATCGGTGTATGAGGATGGAGGCACTACTTTCATCTTCTTGCGCAGTGAGGGTATTAATCCCACCATGAACCACCTCTTCTTCAACCCGTCGGCTGGCTAGTTTTACATCTTGTTTAACAGTTCTTTGAGCCTACGGTTGTAAGCGCGTACACTCTCATTTTTCCCTTGCTTAGTATTATAGATTTCGGCCACGATCTCATTATCATCCCTCAAGAGTTTGAATTCCTCCTGGAACGCCTTCTTCAAATCACTCCATCTCGTCTTGTGCTAGGCGTCGAGGTCTGTGTACCAGTCAATGGCGATCCCCCGAAGGGTGGCTGGAAATGCCTTTAGCCAGTAGTCCCTGTCATCATGGCCATTTGCCTCCCAAATGGTTATGCATGTTTTGCAATGTCATATCAGGGCCTCCGAACCGTCTCCCGTGAACTTTGGCAGTTTCTGCTTCTCCTGGGTGTTCAACATTGTTTTCACTCGGAAGGTAAGTGTGTATTCGCCTTGTGTGTCGGACCTGGGTGGACTGTTCCGACCGCTACGTTCCAGTGCTTTCCTTGCACTCTCGGCCATGTAGGCGTCCTCTACCCGTCCACCTTCAGCGTCCCCAACACTTCGAGTACTTCCAAGTGTGTCGGACCTGAGTGAACTATTCCGACCGCTACGATCCGGTGCTTTCCTTGCACTCTCAAACACGTGCACGTCCTCTAAACGTCCACCTCTTCAGCCGAGGGTTGGCAAATCACCTAATCGCTTGGTCTTGACACCCTGTGGCCTCTTCTCACCTTTGATGGGATCTACGGACATGAATCACTCAAGGTTGACCCGATTTCTTTTAAGGCAACGGTGCCAAAATGTTTGCTGGTACAACTGGTAAATTAAGTACAGGAAATAATAATGTACATGCCAATGCATACCAGACACGGCAGAAAATATATCTTTATTCGCACATTCAATTATTACAAAGAAGAGACCAAAGATGGTCGGCCAAGGATTACACTAGATCCGACAATACCATCCCCCTTCCTTGACAGTACATGGCATAATTAAAGGACCCGACGGTTGCCGAGAGGTACACAACCATCAACCAACTGACACATAACCACCCGAGACTGACAACCCACTCAATACAATTAATTAATACCTTGTCGGATAACAAATATTATCAAACATAATAGGGAATTTATGCCGACAACAATGAAGTGAACGTATAAAGTTACTTTATAAAGTCAAATTATAACATCATAAAGTAACTTTCTAACATCAATTTATAAAGTTAAGAGGAAATTATTTTATAAAGTGAAAACTTTATTTCCACTAACTTGAGCGCACCCCTTAGTTGGGCGCACTTGTGGACTTGAAAACAAAATTAAATGTGACTAAGGGGGACATTGGAGTCCAAAGTAAGAAGGGGCTTATTAAAAGAGAATTCATTCTCTTATTTGCTCATTATGTACATGTATTTTTCATATTCTTAATTGGATGAAAACCCATGGAGAATCATAAATTGGATGAAAACCCAGTTCACCATTGAAGGAAATCTACACAGGGTTTCCATTTGTGCTTAATTGGAGGAATTTTTAGGCAGATTTTACAGGTTTCTTACAGCAATAAAGCATCAAGGGTTTGGTGCATTCAAATCAGTCAAATTCAATAAAAATAAATGCTTCCTGGAGGTCGAACGGACATTGTTTGATGAAAATTTCTGCAAGGGACTCAATGGAAATTGATTGCAGTAGTTACTGGTTGATTGATTAGCAAATTTGGAGGGTTAGGAACCTCTTTTACCAGCCATACATTTCCCAGGCCAACCGTACCATCTCCTACAGATCGTACCATCCAAAAATGGCATTGGGATATGTGCAGATTTCTCGATCAGTAATTGTCAGCAGCAAATTTGGAATTCATTCAGGCATCAGGAGTATTTTATGGATCAATTTGCTTTGACACATTGAGGTTTCCAGTTTCATTTAATAATTTTGCCTGCAAGCCAGGCATAGGATCAAGTACTTCTACTATTTCTTCCAAAATTTGTTTTCAGTAATAATTGTTGATGCAAATAAAACCAGTTGGCACCCCTGCAGCAAGTTGGACGCCCCTATACTATGATCTCCTTGGATTCATCACTAAAACTCCTCATCTGATTGGGCATTGGACTTCGAGTATACAATTCCTCGTTTATGGTGTCTCAATCTTTTACTGTTGAATATATGTATTGCTGTTCCAAACAAGTCAGAACTCAGAATTTTGTATCAGTCCTTTATAAATTTGTATTTTGGTTCAAAAAGCATTGATATCTTGCCTATGTTTCATGGTTGAACTCCAAACTATCAATTGGCATTGAAAACGCAAACCAAACTTTGGCAAATAAACTGAACACCACTTCAATCAGCACTTAAACAAATCTGTAAAAAAATGGATCAGAATTGGTGGGGATGTTTCATTCAGCCAATGAAAACTTGAAAATGAGAAGGAATAAAGTTGCAACCCTTGATCAAGCTTCAAAAATAGATCTTCAACTATTATTTGATGCTAGAAGCCAAACTTTGCTCAGCCTAAACAACTCCTTGCAAAAGAAGTGAGAAAAATAAACCTCCCTAAGTGTTTCAAACTCACTTTTAGGTTTAATTTTGATTTTAGGGCAAATTGGACTTCAAATAAAAAATTTGCAAAAAAATAAGAAAAACAACATCCAGACATCCAGTTCACCGGGTATTCGCCCCAAACGAACCACCGTGCCTAGGAGCACACCCTAGCTGGACCCGCAGGCATACCAAACCCGGACCAATACCTGATTTGAATCGAACCAATACCGAGGGCGCTAGGGGCCGAACCCTGCAACTTAGTTATATTAACTTCCACAGCATACAAAATTGAAATATGCTACAAATAAATGTTTACAAAATAAATCTAGATCTGAACATAGAATGTAGGAAGTCACTATTGATGACCAAATTACAACAGTGAGGGAGCAAAACTTAGCCTGCTTCAGTTTATTGTTCTCTAGATTTTGACCTGTAGTGGCGTGTGGTAGTGTCTAGGTACACAAGGAAATACAGTCACCCGAAGAAGCAAAAGCTTCACCAACACCATAACCTACAATGAGAGATTGAGTAAAACCATCAAATTGTTTGCCACCTCGATTGCAGGTCTCTCTAAAGTTCTAAACAAGAAAGACTCTTTACAGTTTTGTACCTATCAGGAGTGCCCAGATCTAATCAAGGATTTTAGATTAGGATGACCTATGATAAAACACTAGACTGCTATGCTCTCAAACCTGATTTTAAGTGACGTTTCAAGGCCTAATCTGACTCTTCCTGCTATTGCCAGCACGATAAACCACAAATGTCTGCATGAAGATGGTTATTGTTAGTATTTATCGCTGTGATGGACTACACCTAGTGTTCTCTAAGCTCCAAAATAGGTCAATTTCAGCGATTCTCCATTCCCAGTACCTGAATCTGCTTTGAATATCTTGGGTGTAGCCTTCCAAAATTCTTTTTCACAAGTGCCCAATCCTGCACAAGGATATAATGGAATAAGGGAATTGTAGAATATAAATGAAAATGAAAATGAAGGTAGGTTAGGGTTTCATCTAACCTCTTCACACAAAGCAGGATTTTTGTCCTGAAAGTGTAAATAGTTGAGCAACCCCCATGGCATATAAATAGGCATTGCAAAATAGGGAACATAGGCCCAGCAAACGCCCAATTTGAATTATAAGACTTTGACACCACTTTTTTTTAGATTAATTTTTTTTTTAATATTTTGTGTTTTAACATTTATTAATTACTATATATGTTAATACTGTTTAAAAACACTTGCAAAAAAGTTGTTGCTTGTCGGCCCTAGGGTAAAAGGGATGTGACAATCCTCCCTTTCCAAGATTGCTTGTCTAGAAGCAATTTCTCTAACTTCTCCTTGAATGTTAATCTTGTAAGGCTAAGATCCTAATTCATTCTTTGACTATGAGCTCACTTCAATTTCCTTTTGAATCTTGGCAATTCCATTCCACTTTGTAATATGCTACCCTGTTTTGCCTGTGTTTTTCTGTTTGTTTTGAATGTGTTTTGCAATGGTTTTGAAATGACAAAGTGCAGATAATAAAGTAACTTGCAGCAAATAAACAACTCAGAAATGAAACAATATTCAAAAATGCATGTAGCAGAAAATTCCAAATTTTATTTCTAATCTGAAAATACAAATTTCCTCAAATGTAAAGGCATCCCAGATCCTCAAATAGCATTACATACATATCTATTTCAAACATACCCATTAAATGCAATAATGAAATAGACTGAACTGGTATTGAAATCAACTACTGGCACTTGTAGTTTGGACACCAATCTTATATTGAACTCAAAAAACACAACAAATTATTAAAATGAACAGATTCAACATTTTTCATGATAGGTAAGCAATGAGGGGCCATGAGTGGCCATGAGTGGCCATGTATACTCTAATTTTTGTTTGTAAAACAATTTCAATGAATTTTGATGAATTGAATAAAATCAATATGAATTTTATTTGTGACTATTTCACTTTCATTGTGTGGTGAAATTTGTGTTGACAGGCTACAACAATTGACAACTCCATTGGTGTTACTTAGTCCTCAATTTACATAAAACACAGACCCTTCGACACCTCAAAGGCACGCTCCACCTACGGAGGGCATAGTATATCATCACAATAACATATATGGAAGATAAAAACTTCATTATCGAAACAATTTAGACCATCTTTGAATAGCCTAATCACTTCAATGGTATCTTTGTCCTTCTTTGCAGCTTTGGTGTCAAAGACACCTCCTACCATTCCCTCCTTTGATTTCTTGTTGAATGTTGATATTGCAGTATAGGCATGCTCACGCATCTCCTTTTTGATGGTGTAAGCAAGGAGTTTTCCCCACTACTTCTGCACCAGAATCAAAACCACATTAATCCATAATTCCTCATACAATCTCTTATCGTGAATATGGCCACCATTGAACAGTTGCATCCCAATTGTTTGTAGAACAACCTTGACAACTCCCTCATTCACTACATTGAATAGTCTACAGATCTGCACCAATGAGTCATTTGGGTAGCACTTGCATTCACATTCCACATTCATCCATTATTCCATCATTGCAATTTGCAAAAACAAATGCTATAAAAATAGAGGATGTTGCAAATAAATTTGAACTCAACAAGGGACTCATGGATTGCAGCATGAGGACAATTGTCCAATCCTGCCACCATACATAGCGGGATCTTTGATTCTTGAAAATAGTAACATAAACTTCGAAGCTAAGTCTATCTGCCTCAAAAATGTGTATCAAATCCTCCCAACCCATATCCTTGTTGGCTACCCTAGTTAACTGATTCTATTCAATTCCATGATTTACCAAGTAATCTATGGCCTTATTTCTTTCTCTAAAATTATGTGCCAAAGTAAACTCCTCCAAATTGTCCAACCATCTCCAAATCAAATCAACCCATTTTTGCAGCTTCCAATTCTTGGTATTTTTCTTACAGTGTTTATACAAATCAATGAATCACCCTCTATTCCACCACATTAATGTCCTCCTATATTTAAATTCGTAAGCCTTCATAGAGAGCTTCCAACTCGGCTTCATTATTTGTGCCATGTTTGAGCTTCTTCAATAAAGCCTTGTGAGAATTTTCCAAGATCAAGAGGCAATGGAAAGCACAAATAAGAGAGAACAAAATAGATTATAAGAATAAACTATATTCTATCGAGATGAAAATACTGATCGACTGGATCATCAATTGTTACATACAATGAATATGAGCTTGCTTATGTAGGCAAGGCTATATGGATATGTGAGCACACAAACATGACATGTGGCTCAATAAGAAACAAGGGTGGGTAGGAAATAGGTGTGGTAGGTAGGAGAAACAATAAAATATTCCACATGAGGTAGATCACCCACCGAAGGTGGAATTATCACTCCACAATAAGTGGATATGATAAAGTAGTAACAAGCTCAACACCATATAAGGTGGAAATTCTCCTACACACACTATCCCAATGTGGCACAAACACCCAAATGTCTCATACCCAAACTACTATGAAATGCATTTCCTAAGTAAACTTAAGTAAGGTGTAATAATATCCATGATGAATAATTATTTACACCAACAAGCCCAAACAAGGATTCTCATCTTACCTTTGATGATGCAACCTCCACCTAAGACCTCAAGATTGCCTCTTGTGGCCCCATTGAAATTAAGTTTCAATCTTCCTCTTGGAGGGGCCATTCATTTTGATTTTTACCTTTTCTCTTTTGTATCTGCATTCTTGCAATTGTTAGATTGAGAAGGAATTTTCAAAACAATCCATTTCTTCATGATTTTATTGTCTCGGTTTGAGAATGATGCACCTTCCTTCTCCCTGACTTTGACATTTAACAGCTCAAAAATGCCAATTTCTACTTCTCAAGAAGCTGCTCAATATTGCATTCCAAATCATTGAAGATTCTCCAATTACACTCTTTCCAGATATGCCAAATGAGCATAGATGGACTAACAATCCAAAGGCCAACCAAAAGTGCATTACTGTTGATAAGTCATCAACTATGCATACATATGTATATATGTCACATGAAGATATTATACATATACATGTATATATATACACATATATATAGATATGTATATGTATATATTGTATATATATACATATACGTATATATATTGTATATATATACATATACGTATGTATATTTTATATATATTATATATATATATACGTACACATTTATTAAATTATGTATATGTATAATATATACAACAAATATACATATATGTATAAAACATAATATATATGTATCGTATGTATATATGTATATATACATGTATATATATATGTATGTATGTACATATACATATACACGTATATATGTATATGTATATGTACATATATAAATATATATATATATATACATGTACATATATAAATACATGAATATGTATATGTACACACACATATATATACATGTATATCTACATGCATATGTATTTATGTATGTATGTATGTGTATATATATACATATATATACACATATATGTATATGTATATATACACACACACATATATATATACACATATATGTATATATATACATATATATGTATATATATACATATATATGTATATATCGGTATATATATACTATATATACACATATGTACATGTATATTTACATTTATATGTATAAATATATATATACATGTATCTATATATGCATAAAGGGCAAGGAACAAAAACAAAAATACAATACAGCTGTGGACCACTAACATGTGGCCAAGAAACCAATACAAACAGCCAAGGAGGGAGAAGATACCCCAAGAGCATAAGCTAGGGAGTACTGGAAAGATAGGAAACAATTCTCGTTGAATATCTTTGTCTGGGCCTGAAATGGAGGAGTCATCAATGTCATAGGCAACTAGCTCAAAAAGAAACATGCTAAGAACTATATTGCAAATATTAAAAAGCTTGGTTAGAAATAAGAAAGTTAAACAAAGACTGTGAAATGTAAATATCCTAACAAAACAATAGAATGCAGAAATTTAGCTTACCTGTCCCTTGAATGGGACAGAAGCGAGAATCCTGTCAAATGCACTCTGACGATCAGTTGTGACCAAGATCAAATAATCTCCAGCACTGTAAATATCTCTTACCTGCATGAAGGCCACCCCAAAAACCAATAAGTAGCAAACTTGAGTAAAGCAATTTGTAACTCTATAATTTCATCATTCAATATAAATGATTATTTTGCTGTTGCAATTATTTTTCCACTGAACTTAATTTAAAATGGCCTATCTAGTTCATAGTAATACCTCAATAACCCAGGAAAAAGTTCTGACCTTAAAGACTAGGACATAATCAAATACGGTCTCATGCTTCACAGGAGGTTTATTCACTCAGTCAAAGTTATCTCATTCAAGGCTCGCCCAAGGTCTGGAAAACTAAAATTTAATGGTAACCTTGATATATACTAATAGAGATCTATATCTGAATCAGAGCTTTGTCAAAATAAATTTGACATACACGCACTCAATTTTTTACAAGGAACTCAACTTATGATAAGTAAAATAGATTAGAGCATAAATAACATGATAATGATGTTGTTTGCATTGCACCCTTCACCATTATTGGAAGGTCATGTGCTAAATTTTTGGCGCCATATGCCTGACAAGCAAATGTACAGTCTTTATTTATTGTCATCTCATCAATAAGATTATTTCTCACAGACTGCTGTGCCAAATTCAACTTCACAAATGCTACATGTGATCAACCAGCTTTTCTTAATGGGCATAACTACTGGTAGTCAATTTGCACAGGAGATTAACCACGGTAAGATTGGCAAAGCTATAATAGGATTCTTTACTGCTTCACACTGAAACTATAGGATGATGTTATAGTATGTATTTCCATCCCTTGCAAAATGCTCTACAACATATTCTAAGGAATTTACAAACCAAAAACTTGATCCAAATCTAGCACAGTTCCAATGTTATGAGAAGTCTCTAGGATGCAAGAACATGTCCCTAGGACATCTGTGAATCTTTAGGAGACCTTGGGGAATGTCCACGTGTAGAAATCTTGAACTTTAATTTTATAATAGCCACCAAACATAAATATAAAATGAATACAACACAGAATTATCATAATAACATCATTAATCATTATAGACCAGAAAAAAATTAAAACATTGTGTTCAACCTCTAAATTTTCAATCTCATCATTCAATTTTTTTGGTAATTCCAAACAGAAAAATACAATAAGAATGGTTCAAGCACAAACATTTACTACTGCATTAGTAACTAATTTATATGAACAGCATAGATATTAATCTCAACAAGATGCTTTATAGGCTAATTAAACCTAGTACTGTAAACTTTGAGAAAGAAACAAGAACTTGAACCGTAAATTGCAGTCCATGTTATTATAAAACCAAACTCCAAATCAATGTTTGTACAATTAGAACGGAGTTTGAAAATATTAATCAAACCTTTAACAGATTGCAACAAAAAGGTTTGGAAATTACATCAAGGTACACAAATGACCAATGCAATTCAATAGAAATCAAAAGTACAAGCTGATAGGTAAAAAATACTAGGGTAAAAAAACCCTACATACTGAAAAGTAACCAAACATTAAACAATATAAATATAGCGAGAATGGATAAACCAATAAACCCAAAATATTATAGCACCCAAAGATATGATCTGAGTATAGGTATCAAAATCCTTGTGAGGAAAGGACCCCTCAATGTAACTAGAAGGTTATAATACCAGAATTTAAGATCACAACTGTAAAACAGTATTGTCACATGTTTGTGGAAAGGTTACGACTAAAAGCACCAACAGCATCATCATACACAACCAAAATAAGGCCAATGTAGGACAAGGCCAATGTAGGACATGCCAATGTCCATAGAGAAACATCTAAAGCTAGGGGAAACCTAGACAATCCTAACTCACCATAGAACCTCTCCTAAAAACCAAGACATGTTATTTTGGAGATGAGAGCAACTCTAGTAAAGCAGATTTTTCCTTGTGTGTGAGATGTAACCAAGGGATGACCCAAGGTTTCTTAGCACCTCTCATATATGTGCCAAAATCCGAGGATATAATCAACCTTATAGCTCTATTGGTCCCCTATAAAGTCCTATGTTTAAAAGTGACAAACTTTCAAACAAGGGGCCAAGAACCTTCTGTCACAAAAGCTAAAGCAAGTAAAAAGAGAACCACCTTATACATTGTAAAGACAACATACCTCTCACTGATCTCATTATTGACGTAACTAACAACAAAGTGCTCCTCAATCCCCACTTGTTGGGGAGAACAAAAGAGAACCACCTTATACATTGTAAAGACAACATACCTCTCACTGATCTCATTATTGACGTAACTAACAACAAAGTGCTCCTCAATCCCCACTTGCTGGGGAGAACAAAGATGATAAATCTTAGCACAATATAGAATATATTGGTCGATCTCAACTCACAACTGCTGGAGTGCACCTTCAACCAGCCAAACAGTATCCTCATACATATGCCCAATGATACCAGAGGTAGAAAAGCAGAATGATAGTGCCATCACAGACAACAAAATTTTACTATAGAAAGCAAGCTTCACATTGAGAAGTTGTGGATGAAAGGTCCAGAGTGAACTGATTGTGCTGTCACGATTTATTCTTCCTACAAACTCTACCAGTCATCCTTCTAGGAAGGAAGACGAATAGGGCAATCCAAGTAGTGTCTAATGGAGGAAGTTGATAAAAGAAGATGTTGATAGATTGAAGAAGTGAAATAGTCTTGAAATACCAACAAATATAATCCTAGTGAGAAACAAAGAGACAAGCCTTTCTAAGGAACAATGTTTGAAATATGTGTAAATTTCAAAACCTAAGCTTGAATCACCCACAGATTTAACAGCATGAATATAAAAAGTAAGCCTGAGGATACTCTCAAGACAAAGGACTTGGACAAGAAGCCTATCATGAAAAATGCACCAAGGAACCATTTGTTTGTTACAGGCAATATGCTAAAGCATGAGAAACTGATCCCTCTTGATACGAAACTAGCTAATAGATCCCAAACTAGAGCCCCAAAATTCTGAACCATAATAAAATGTAGGCTTAATGATAACATAGTGGGTGGTTGTTAAAGTATATCAGATTTAAATCTGAAATCAACTATGTTCCATGGGGACGTGTCCCCAGGCCTGGTACCCCTGTGCCCGTACCGGGGACAGAACAGGGACACAGAGATGGGATTTCACCGTGTGCTGTCCATTTCCCATCTGCCAAAAACAGAGGGGATGTTTCCTGCAAGGTTGGCGGATGTTTCTTAGCCGTTCCATTGACAATATGAGAAAATAAATGAGTCATTCAAGAGCTAGCTTCCAAATAGATTGTGGTTATAGTTGTAAGCAGCATTAACAATTGAGAAAGAATTGACACAGAAGATTTGAGATGGCTGTATTATCTACGGAAAAAATTATAAGAGCAAACAATCATTGCATACTCTTCCTGGACTGAATAAGCTAACACTGCATTTTGACAGTATAATTTCAATAGCTATTCTTCATGCATTTCACAAACAAGGGAAGCGGTGCCTAAATATTCCTGTCCTATATATGAAAACAGAGAAGTCTTTCCTCATCACCCTATTTTTTTAACAGCCATCCCTTGCCGTCTCCTAAAACATGGCCCAAAAGTACTTCCGTAATGGAAACACGTCCCACCATCCCCTGCCGTCCCCATCCCCGAAACTATGTGGAACATAGGAAATCAGTAATGCTGCAAGAACAAAAGTAAGTCATATTCCTTGCAACAACACCACCACAAGGCAAACTTCACACTAACTAGTAAACTGAACTCCCAAGAAAAACTTGTAGTGATCACAACAAGCTTTCTAGGATAACTGAAACCGGAGGGAATGTCCTTAGAAGAATTAAAGACTGATCTCAGTTGAACAAAGATTGACCCAAACTGGTCCAGTTCACAATAGAGAGCAAGGACTCCAGTTGTAAACAGCCAACTGAGAGAGATGACAACATTATCAGAAAAAAAAAAAGATAGCAATCAAAACATGAGCAAGCACACCCCTCACCAAGATCCTCTGTGAAAACACCAAAAACAGTTAGAAAGAGAGGGCATCCCTCTTTGACTTAAATAATAGTCTTAGCAAAGTAAAAGAAACCATGGGAGATCCAAAATAGGGTAATAACCACCTCAAAAAATCCTCAAAATCTCTTGAATGAAAGAATCTGAAATACAAATAAATATCTTGCAACATCCAAAAAAATGAAAAAAAAATACTAAAAGACTTTAGAAGAGCTCTAGCAAGATCCCCAACAATACCCTAAAGGTGTAGCATGTGGTTATTAGTCTAAAACTCTTTTCTTGATCATGTATATTTCCTTGCTTTTTAATGACCAAGCCTAGGGGTCGAAATCTGAAGTAGATGTTACCCTCCTCTCACCTAAACATAAGATACTCATGCTTCAATTGTCAAAGGGGAGACAATAATCCCTCTATTAGATGCATCTATTTGACTTTTCATCATACCAACTGTTCATAAGAAAAGAACCATAGGAACAGGGCAATATAGAATTGTGAAACGTGAGACGAAAGGAGCCAAAGATACATGACAAGAAGCTTGAGATAGAAACTCATCTTTTGTCATGATGACAAAGCATTGAGAGTAGTAAGACATCAGCTGGAACCAGAAAGAAGATCATTGTATGGTGAATATTAGAAGATCCTTGGGGGAAGAGGGAAGGGGGCTTGAGAGGAAGCATAGAAAGTGAGATGAAGAACATTATCAATAAGGTGTTATTTGGCTTCACTATCCAAAATAATCAAACAAACAAAAAAAGTTGCCACCATGAACTTGACATCCATATAGCAAAACCTACAGAATGAGATCAATAGTTGGATCACTTGGAGCTAAGGAGGGCATGAAGCATTGCACATTGAATATTACTGTAGTGCAAGCATGTATTAGATTGCTTAGAAAATGGTTAACAACCTCAGATAGTGAACAAAAGAAAGTACCTCATCAATTGGCAATGGATAGAACCAAATCAGAGCCAAGGGGCCACGGAGAAATATAACAACTAAGATGCACCAAACAAAGTATTCAAGTGACCAAGGAAAGCGATAAAATTGGATGACTTGAGGATTGAAGTGGCTTGAAAAGAAGAATTTTTGGAGCATCAGTCCATAGTAGTCTATTGTGAAGGCACCGGAAGATGAATGTACACATGTGACATGTACTAAAGTATGTGGAGCTGGTACATGTCCAAGAAAGGACACAAGTATAAAGCACTTGAAAAATGAAATATCTAATTATGACCTCAAACTGCTGATCAGAGGCTCAAGGAATATCATCAAACACTTTGCATACAACCTCTATGCTTGCTGGATTTGTGTTTCAATTTGTTTATGCTTGCTTGGAATGATGTCAAATGTGATTGAAATGCTTGCAAATGATGTTTTTGAACGCTTCTAATGATGCATGATTGGTTGATAGCATAATAGAAATGATATACTAACCGTTTTTTACCTTTCTCATACATATAAGTGACTGAAATCAACTTGTACAGTGAGTTGACATATTGTCAAACACTTTCCATGCATCCTAGGATGACCAATATGCACCTACAGCAACTAGGTATTAATGCAAACACTTAGCATGCATCTTTCAATTCCCAAATGCAAATCTTTATACCAATTAGTCACTTACAGCAATTAAACATTTTGACAAACAAATGGCATGTAACCCTGTATCTCCTTCATTTATATGCTAACCAAGTATAATGCCGATATACAACTGATCTAAATGCGATGCCAAGTCTCTTGGCTTATAATCAAAGGTCGTTCCTATGACTGATATAAAATGTGCACCTACAGCCTATTGATGGCAGCGATCAGATTTATTCCTTTAGATAAATAAAAAATGCAAGTAATGAACCTGGAGTAATATGCTGTTATAAATCGATGATGCCAAAGGAGACCTAGAAGCAACGAAGATGCCTCCACAATGAAAAATCTGAAGAAACACGTCCCTATTGTATATAATCTACAAATTAAGTGCTTGATTTCCTGTTGTATAATGGCAGCCAATATGAATCTCCAGGTCTGCTGTAGATATACCTCCCAAGCCTCTTGGCTTACAATCAAAGATCGTTCCTATGACTGATATAAAATGTGCACCTACAGCACTATTGATGGCAGCGATCAGATTTATTCCTTTAGATAAATAAAAAATGCAAGTAATGAACCTGGAGTAATATGCTGTTATAAATCGATGATGCCAAAGGAGACTTAGAAGCAATGAAGATGCCTCCACAATGAAGAATCTGAAGAAACACGTCCCTATTGTATATAATCTACAAATTAAATGGTTGATTTCTTGTTGTATAATGGCAGCCAATATGAATCTCCAGGTCTGCTGTAGATATACCTCCCAGTCCTTCAAACCCTAGATGATATCTTCCACCTATTAGCACAAATTGGACTCCTAGATGAAGCCACAATCAAGCAATAATCTCAGCTGGTATCTCACAGCCTCAAAATTGCACAAACATTGAAGAGTTGACGTTCTCCAATGGCTGGAAGTGCTGGAAACCCTTGGTTTCTTCCCACTGCTCAAGAAAGAGGAATAACAAATGCTCAATCATAATGAATTTGAACTTCTCTTGGCACTTTATATATTTCTCATGAAAGGGTCGATTTCCCTCTAAAAAGCACCTTTTTAATTATTTAATAACATCACCAAATTTTCACTTTATTAATAATTAATATCCTCCTTGGTCTTGGCACCTAAATAATTAAATAACATGGCCCCCTTTTAATGATGAATTGACCCCTCAACTTAAAGTGCAAATAAAAAATTTATAATATGCCTTTAATGATTAATTATTAATAAATTATTACTTTATTAATAACTAAAATAACTAAATTCCATAAATAGTCATTATTTCTCGATTCTGTCTAAACCAGGGAGTCAACCACTGCATCCACTATGCATCCAACTACCTTACTAAAATAGTAAGGCTCCCTCTCAAACAACCATTGACTTACTATAAATGGTAAGTGTGTGAAACTGAGTCAAACGAAGGCTAATTCTGGACCAAACTGAGTTCCAGCGAAGAGAACGCTCTGCCAACTGCCCACCAGGACCCTCTAACCATCAATCTTAGCCTACGAAGGCCAATAATAGGTCAATCCAGTCATAAACCATATCATCCCAAAAAAGGGGACATTACAAAAAAAGTGGTCTTACTAAGTCAAATGTTCTCAAAATGAAGACACTCACATTCTTGCCACCCAATCTACTAAGAAGAAAGGAAGAAATTGGAAGAAAGGCAACTTCAAGAGGAATAGGGATCGAAGGTCGGACTTTGCACCTGATCCAAAGAAGAAGAAAAAGGATGTCTCCCCACATCAAATGCTTTAGATGTGACAAGTTTGGTCACTTCACAAGAGATTGTTTGACAAGGCCTAAGCAACAAGTGGTAAACATTAATGAAGTCTCTACTCAAAATGAAGCAGAAGACAACTCCAATGGATTCCTCTTCATATTTGCCATATCAAGTAATGTTCCCACAGATAGTGACACCTAGCTAATTGATAGTGGAGCCTCTCAACACATCACAAGCTATTGAGATCGTCTTTCAGATTTGGTGGAAAGGGAGTCTAACCTTCAAGTAATCATTGGAGATGATGCACGCTATTCGGTGAAAGGATTTGATGCTACATCACTCAACCTAGAATCTGGAATTTCTCTTCATCTAAGTGATGTCTTGTTCGTGCCAGGAATCAAGAGGAATCTTGTGTCTATTTCAGCCTTGGAGGATAAGGGTTATCAAATAGCATGTTCAAAAGGGAGAGTTCAAACATAGCCAAAGAACTCCAGCATCAAGACAACACGTGTGATCGGGAATCGGCATGAAAGTTTTTACAAACTTTCGACTCATCCAGTTTAAGCCCTCCTACTCACTCTTCAAATTCAAGTGAACTATGGCATAGAAGACTTGGACATCTACATTTCAAGGCTCTTCCATCATTGGAGAAGATGGTGAAAGGTATTCCTAAACTTAGTCATGTTCATGATAATACATGTAAAGGTTGTGCTATGGGTAAAAACACTAAGAGTCCATTTCATAGTAGTGAAAGTAGGTCTAAAGAAATTCTAGATCTTGTACATTCTTATTTATGTGGGCTAATGTCAATGGCATCCCCAAGTGGATTTTTGTATTATGTAGCTTTCATAGATGTCTACTCTAGGAAGACTTGGATTTATTTCTTAAGGTCTAAAGAGTCTAATGAAGTCCTAGGTAGATTTAAAGAGTTTAAGGCTCCGATAGAAAACTTATCTGGGAAAAGAATAAAAATTTTAAGATTTGATAATAGAGGTGAATACACCTCAGGTAGCTTTCGTGATTTTTGTATTGAGGCAGGGATCAAGAGGGAGTTTTGTATCCCTTACAACCCTCAGCAAAATGAGGTTGCAGAAAGAAAGAACAAATCTATTGTTGAAGCTGCTAAAGCCATGATCCATGATCAAGACCTTCAAACTTTTCTTTGGGCAGAAACTTCTAGAATAGCAGTGTATGTTCAAAATAGATGTCCTCATCGGATATTGCAGAATATGAGTCTAGAAGAAGCCTTTTCAGGGATTTAGCCTGATGCCAGTCACTTGAGGATCTTTGGTTGTCCAGTGTATGTTCATATACCCAAAGACAAAAGAACTAAGTTGGAACCTTCTGGCAAGAGAGGAATATTTGTGGGCTAAAGTGAAACCTCTAAAGCCTACCAAATTTACATTCCCGGTCAGAAGCAAATAGAAGTGAGCAGAGATGTTACATTTGAAGAAGATGTTGCATTCAGAAAATCTAAAGGTTCATGCATGGAGATAGTTGATGAAGATCACGAGACTCCTCAAGACATGGACATTGATCATATTCCTGATGATTCAGAGGGAGTCCATTGATCCTGTAGCAGATGATGATCCAATTGAACCTTTGGATCCTACTAATGGGCCTAGAGATATTGTTGTGAATCGAAAGAGACCTCTTTGGGCAAGGAACACTATGCAGGAGGCAGAAAAGTTCGCAGCCCCTAGAGGTACATTCAAAGAAAGTAAAAGACCACAGAGATTCTCTAGCTATGTTGCATTGATGTGTAATCTTGTTGAGACTAAACCTTCCAATGTTGAGGAAGCCTCAAAACAGCAAGTATGGAAAGATGCTATGAATGAAGAGTATCAATCCATTATTAAGAATAACGTTGGGGATATTGTTCCTAGACCTGAGGGAAAGTCAGTTGTATCTTCCAAGTGGCTATACAAGATTAAGCATGCAGTTGATGGGAGCATTGAGAAGTACAAGGCTAGATTTGTGGCTTGTGGTTTCTCTCAGAAAGAAGGAATAGACTATGAAGAAACATTTGCTCCAGTTGCTCACTATACTTCCATCAGGACCATCATTGCCATTGCAACAGCTAAGGGATGGAAACTACATCAGATGGATGTGAAGACAACTTTTCTCAATAGTGTGATTGAGGAAGAGGTCTACATTGAGCAACCTGAAGGGTTTGTGATTCATGGGAAAGAGTCTCATGTATGCAAGTTGAAGAAAGCATTATATGGTCTTAAGCAGGTTCCTCGTGCATGGTATGAAAGAATCGACAAAAAATTGGTGAGTTTGGGTTTCTGCAAGAATGATGCTGATCTAAATCTTTACTTCAAGGTATTCAATGGCGACGTGTTAATCTTGGTTCTATATGTTGATGACTTGTTTCTTACTAGGGAAGATCATCTCATCCTTAGATGCAAGAAGGAGTTGACTTCAAAATTTGAGATGAAGGACCTAGGACTCATGCATTTCTTTCTAGGTTTGGAAGTGTGGCAAAGGCCTGATGAAATTATCCTGAGTCAAGGAAAATATACCATTGACATCTTGAAGAGACTTGGAATGTTAGATTGCAAGTCTATGTCCACACCGATGGAAACTAACTTGAAGAAATTGAGGGAATCTACAACTAGTTCAAATCTTATGGATCCTACTATGTATAGGCAATTGATTGGATCCTTGATGTATCTAGTTAACACTAGACCAGATATTTGCTATACAATGAGTGCACTTAGTTAGTTCATGAGTGAACCAAGGCAGATACATCTAGTTGCAGCCAAGCATATCTTGAGATACTTGTGTGGCACGGTTGGATATGGCTTGAAATACTCTTCCAGTGTGGACCTGAATTTGCATGGCTATTCTAATTCTGATTGGGCGAGGAGTGTTACTGATCGAAAGAGCACCTCTGGTTGTTGCTTCAGTTTGGGATCTACTATGATTTCCTAGTGTAGCAAGAAGCAGTCTTCAATGGCACTGAGCACCGCAAAGGCAGAATACATTGCAACATGTGTGGCAACTCGCGAAGTAGTGTGGCTTCGGAAGCTCCTTGCAGGATTGTTTGGGCAATCATTGGAGCCTACAGTTATTCATTGTGATAACCAAAGTTGTGTGAAGCTATCTGTCAATCCAGTGTTCCTTGACAGAACAAAACATGTTGAGATCCAATACCACTACATCAAAGATATGGTACAAAGGAATGTCGTATAGTTGAGATACATTTGTACTGAGGAACAGACGGCTGACATTCTCACCGAGCCCCTTGCCAAAGTGAAGTTTGTGCATTTTCGAGACAAGCTTGGAGTTGTGGAGAATGTAGCACTTGCTGAGAGGGAGTCTCAGCATCAGTGATTTCTTGAGATGTACTATAATGTGAGAGAAGTTTGAGGTGCAAGCCCTTGTTAATGCATTCTTCTCTGTGAGAGAAGTTTGAGGTGCAAATGATGTAAATGATGTAATTAGTTATCATCTATTA
Source organism: Cryptomeria japonica (assembly GCF_030272615.1). Classification (NCBI taxonomy): domain Eukaryota; kingdom Viridiplantae; phylum Streptophyta; class Pinopsida; order Cupressales; family Cupressaceae; genus Cryptomeria; species Cryptomeria japonica. The sequence continues at coordinate 192,091,841 of NC_081414.1, read as the reverse complement.
AGCCGACTTGGAAGTCTGCCACCCTTCATATGGAGACGTGTTCTTTTGAAGAGTGCCGACTCTTGGGAGAAGAATTACCACCCGCGGATATAAAGGGAGATCATATATCTCTTCCTTGGTGATTAATAATTCATACAACAACAAAAAAAGATCGAAGAATACATCCTTCAGCAATTCAACAAACTCCTTCAGCAGTTCGTGTTTATCCTTCAGCAGTTCGATATCTATCTACAGCAGATTGACTACCAGCCTTAGGAGTTTGTAATCACTCAGCAGTTTGTATCATTCACTGCAAGCAGATCGCATTGCATTTACACAGCAGATTAAACATATCTTCCACAGTTTGTGGTTTGCAGATTGGAGTGTGAAATCAATTGTTTGATTCGGCTTCAAGGAGTGAAGCAAATCCATTGTAAAAACATCTTGTGTATTAATAAATATAATAAGGAACTTTGTTGCTGGGTTTTTCACCTTCAAAAGGAAGGTTTTCCCAGGGTAAATACTGTACATTTGTGTTTGAATTATATTCTATCTAATCTGATCTTAAAACTTAACAATTCTCACTATTAAATTATAACAACCATTCTATAAGCACATGGTTTCAAATTTAGGGCCCAATTATTTCTTACCTAGGATATCTTCATCATAATCTACTATTGACCCAACTTCTTCATCCTTTCATACACATTGATGGCAACCCATGCTCTGGCCTCTAAATGGAGATCTCCCAACATTCTTCATTGGTTGATGCCATTTTTAAATGCCCACATTAGGACTCATGGGATTCCTATACATGATCCTACAGGTTATTCGTACAATGCACAATATCATACTTAATCCTCAAAACATCAAGGATGTCCAAAGTAACACATAGAGGGAAGGGATCACATCCTTCTTGACCACTAGTTTTCTGGAATGAAGCAAAACCTAAAGACAGAGTTCTGATTTTCCAAATCAAAATCTGATCAATGAGCTCTAATACCACTAAAATGAACAAAATCACCCTAATACCAAAGAAATCGGCCAAAATAAAATGTGAAATCTAGAAACAGAGAAAATGACTTCTGAATCTCCAAAGTAAGTTTCTATAAATCAAATTAAAGACTTTGTTCTGAAAATCTCATAGGAAAGCCATGAGAACCTAGAGCATTGTGATTCTTCATCTTGATGACTCAATTTCCCCTCCACTTATCATATAGAGGTCAATGGGACTTCGTTGTGTATTTTCTAAAACTGGGACTTCATATCAGATTAAAGGGTGTGGTCTTCCTTCTTTACAAAGAAATGGTTTGTAGTAGCCAAGATATATTTTAACCTCCTGCAAAGCCAAGTTGTTGTCAACAACAAGCAGATTACAGCTTATCCAGGCTGTTGCACGGCCCATTCGCATCTGTATCTTCTTTGCCATTAAACTCCCCAGGCAGAACTGCTAAAGCTCTCATAAATCATGTGTACTTTCCTGTGGAAGGGAACTTCAGAAGAAAAGAAAACTCCTGCTCTTCTGTGGATAAACAATCTGTTGTCCCAAATAGCTGAGGCTAAGAGCATCAAGGACATCATAACCTAAGTTACCAGTATGGGTTCAGGAGCAGGTTCGCCGACGTGAACCCAGTTCGTGGGTTCGGGAAAAAAAAATTTGCTTTTTGGGTTCGTGGGTTGGGTTTGTTCGTACATGTGTATATATATATATATATATATATTATATGCAAAAATTTAAAGAAATATACAAAATTACAAATCTAAATACATTTAATAGTATGCTACTTCATCATTGATCAATGCCAAATGCAAGAACCTTGTGTCAACAATAGCCAGTGCAAGGACAAAACAAAAAATGTTTCAAAGACCAAATCAGCCCTCTATATTTGTTCTTGACAACAGCCATTGTTGTGTTATTGTTCAAGATATGACCCATAAATAAGAGTTAGAAATTACCTACACGGAACCAGAGTTACCTTTAATGTAATAACTAAATTGCTTTAAAGAAGTATAAAACTACAAATAAATCATCCCCGGAAAAATATAATCCTTCTTTCATCTAGTTCAGTGGATTGTGGTAGAATGAAATGAAATAAATTTATATGATTTTACTTCATCAATTGACCCAACAATTTGTAGGCAAGAGGTGTTACAACTGTCTCAACCGCCATGAAGATGTCAGCTACATGACAATGTTGTTTCCTTAAGATTGGCTCCTTGTATTGATTTGAATAACAAATTCTTGTGAATAGTTCAATCATGCCTTCTAAAAAATTTCTACCATGGAGACACTATTCAAATCATCATATATAGTTCGATCGTGTATCAAAAAGACCAAAACAGCCCTCTATAGTTTTCCTTGACAACAGCCATCGTAGTTTTATTGTTAAAGAGATGAGCCTACTTTTGTCTAGTTCAATGGATTGCGGTAGAATGAAATGAAAAAAAATTCAAATGATTTTAATACATCACTAAACCCAACAATTTACAGACAAAGGTTGTTACAACTTACAACTGTCTCAACCACCATGAAGACCTCGGCTTCAGGACAATGTTGCTTCCTTCAGATTGGCTCCTTGTATTGATTTGAATTAAAAATTCTCTTGAATAGTACAATCATGCCTTTTCAAAGAATTCTAGCAAAGAGCCACAGAGGGTTGGTTTGTAGTAGCCAAGATATATTTTAACCACCTGTAAAGCCAAATTGTTGTCAACAACAAGTAGATTACAGCTTATCCAGACTGATGTATGGCCCATCCCTATCTATCCCTTCTTTGTCCACAAACTCCCCCTGGAGAACTCCTAAAGTTCTCCTTAATTATGTGTACTTTCCTGTGGAAGGGAACTCCAGAAGAAAAGAAAACCCCCTTTCTTCTTTGGATAAGAGATCTGCTGTCCAAAACAGCTGAAATTAAGACAATTAAGGACATCATAATCCTTAACCATGCTATGAGGGAAAAGATTATATGGGGGATTCTCACAAAGAATTCTCTTCCATGGTGTCAAATCTTGAAAAGAAAGTATAGCTGTGATCATTAGCTGATTCAGATTTTGATCTCAAATATCCAGATCTATAGCTCTCCTATTTGGAATTTTGTAAGGAGCAACAAGACCAAATCATAAATCAGCCCTCTATATTTTTTCTTGAGACCAGCCATTGTACTGTTATTGTTCAAGATATGACACCCAAATAAGAGTTAGAAAATACCTAAACGGAATCAGACATACCTTTAATGGGAAAACTCGACAGATTTACAGAAGTATAAAACTAAAAAATTAAATCATCCCAAGAAAAATGTAAGCCTGCTTTCGTCTAGTTCAATGGATTGTAGCAGAATGAAATCAAATAAATTCAAATAATTTTAATACATCACTAGACCCAACAATTTATAGGCACCAGGTGTAACAACTTACAACTGTCTCAACCACCATGAAGACATCAGGGCAACGTCGCTTCCTTAAGATTGGCTCCTTGTATTGATTTGAATCACAAATTCTCATGAATAGTTCGATCATGCCTTTTCAAAGAGTTCTAACACAGAGCCCCTAATTAAATTCAAATTCTCATAAATAGTTCAATTATGTTGAAAAGCACAGAGTCCCTAATTCAATTATTTCCATAGTTAATCCAAACATCATAGGAAGCTGGGCATTCTACAAACGATATACCCAAGAGTACGACCAAAGTTCAAATCCCCATCAACATGCCCACAAACTCATCACCCCATTGAGGTCACCCATAATCTAAACATACTTAAAAAGAGGCTATGGGCTGATGAACGTGAATTACAGGTACGCATAACCTCAACAGACATGTGACTAGATTCTGGTGTAATGAATATCAACTAATGGTGCCGACTAACCCCACCCACGATTTACAAGAAAAAATATACTCACCTTAATTTGATCAATTTCTTTAAGCGCCTGTAACTCAATTTCCTATCCTTCCAAATAAGGTAATAATAGAGATTGGCGTACAATACCTTGCCTCTGATTTTTGTATCTACACCTGGAACAGTTTTGTCCAGAAAAGTTTCGGACAAACAGTTGGACAAAGATTCTTCTATGGCGCTAACAACCTCTGGTCTGCGAGTTTTAACATCTAATGTAATGCTCAGGTTGGCACCTGCTCGCACTAACAAACCCTTGCGATTCCTTCCAGGTAATCTCCTTTGACTACCTGGGGTGATTTTGCAAGGCAACGGTTCTCTTTTCAAAGGCATTGAAAGCTCGGACACTCCAGCCCTTATCGACATTGCCATTAACAGAATATTGAATATTTTCCAGCCGTTTGAAGAGATAAACGCTACTAGCTAGTGCCCTAAATCCCGGTCATAGATTATTATGCGTTTCTGCTTTTTTGTATCAAAAGCTGTCTGTACGATTGTAACAACTTTAAATTCAAAAACTGTAAGTTCGACGAAAACGGCAGGCTTGATATTTCTGTAAACGAATGCGAATGGTCTATTATCAAATGTGGCGGGAACGATGTAAATTTGACGGTTGACACTGCTTTTAAAACAAAATTTTCACGAGTTATTTATTCAAATATTAAGCATATTTTATAATAAATAAAATTATATATAAATTGTTATATGGAAAAATTTAATAGAAATTTTGAAAATATCTTCTTTAATGTGATAGAATGTTCTTAAAATTTTAATTGTATTTTACAATCAAAACGTCTGAATACGGGGTTCATCTCATAGGGGATTGTTAAGTGATGACGTTTTGCTATTGTGATTGACGGTTTTGTGTCTTCGCTAATCCAATGTGCACACAAGTTTGAATCTTACCATTGATGTAATTGTTATTCACTCCAAGTGACTTAGCACTCTAGATTGTGCTCCAAAGACTTGCTAGGCTAATGTACTTGCAGGCTCTCACCCTTTTTGCCCCTATTGGGCTATTGTGTTCATGGGTCTAAACGGTTCATGTTGATGCTATGCATTCATGTGGTTGATGAGGTCCCTCATGTGTGGCCTTATCTAGAGTGATCCAAATAAAAAATCTCTCCTCACCAAGCAAAAAAATATTGTTTAAATAAAGCCTTATTTTTCTCTTGCAAAACTAGCTTTAGGAGAATGAACTTCCTAACCAACTAACTAATCTAACTTAATTTATTAAATGTAAAAATTATTTCCCAACCACACCACCCCTCCCACCCTCCCTTAAGGTTTACATTATGAGAAAAAAAAAACTAGGAAAATAATTGTATCAACATTAACCTAAACTTCCTGGTCTAAGCAAATGGTTTGATTATCCAACTTTGCATCGCATTAACCCAAACTCCTCTTGTTTGGGCAAATGTTCTAACTTTGCATCAATATCAACCTAAACTTTTTTGTCTAGGCAAATATCCTGATTATCCAACAATACTTGTGAATCGAGACATACTCCATTATCCACAAGCATACCACTCCTCATGTCAATTGAGACAAACTCTATCATCCACAATAACACATCTGTAAAACTATGAACCGAGAAAAACTCAAGGATACATAAGTACCACTCACCATGTCTACAAATCGAGACAAACTCAATTATTTGCAAACTAAAACAATTGTTATGCAAATCAAGACAAATTCAATTATTTGCAAACTAAAACAATTGCAATCCCCCCTTTCTCCATGAAGGGATTCAAACAATAAAACTATTGTCGCTTCTCATGCAATGAATCATCCTGGAGTAAGAAGCTGGCTCAAGATGAAATATATCGTCATGCCTCCATTTCCTTTAACCTCTAACTCTACCTATTTAGATCTTAATCATCAAATACAACATTAATGGATTTCAATGCATCATTAGCAAATTCACAAAATTGCTCATACATAGGGATGTCTAATTCAACAGATAATACATCCATTACAATTAAAAAATTTAATGTATCTAAAATAATCATTCTCTTTGTCTTGTCATATGAATAAACCTTTCTTTTCCACACCTTATAACCTAATATTATACCATCAAGATCACAGATCATGGCTTCACTTATAAAACCCTTCAATCTCCTAGTTTTAAAGGTTTTGAAATTGTAGCACAACAACAAAATCTGCATATGCTTAAAATTTGAACATTATTTTTTTTTTTTTTTTTTGCATACCTTGCTATCATTGAATCTAATTGAAGCATATTAGAAAATAATTTGAATGCCCTTAGACCACACCTATATCTTTTGGCATTGTGTCAAACAAATCACATGCTTAGCTCTTTCTCTGTTGAGTGTAGCCTTTATTTCTTCCTCCAATATTTCATTTCCTTCGATGACTAGAGTAGCAAATTTTTATCTCATCCAACCCATACCATGGAACACAAACAATGTAATACCTTTCGAAATGTTCCCGCTTTCCACTATTTAATTTGTTGTATCCTTGATATTGTGCAACAAAAAAGTACAATAGTCATCTACATACTTAGCAAAGTCCACGCGCTAAGCCTCATCCAGGCACAACAACTATATTTTGATGCCTTCTCATGCTCAGGAACTAATAACACTTTGATACCAATGTTAGAATGTGGTAGTGCAAACAATCAAACCATGGCTACAAATACATTAATATGAAATAGTATATTGATATTCCAAAAATATCATGTTACGTTGCTTTTCAAATGGCTTTATAAAGACTTATTTTTCTCTTGTAAAACTAACTTACAGGAATGAACTTCCTAACCAACTAAGTAACCTAACTTAATTTATTAAATGTAAACCTTATTTCCTAACAAAGATTTGTGTGTCTAAGGTTATGTCTTTAAAAATACCACCCCAGTTCATTTCAAACATCACATCATCACATATAAATCGAATATCATGGAGAACACCTATTTGAAATAAAGAAACACATTCACATATATGTCACCAACACTTGCAATATTCAACTATTAGCTACTCTCTCTAAATTAGCATCCAACTGCAACACCTCTATTTATTCTTTATTTTTATCAATGTTAAATCAATCTCATAAATGATAACAAGAAAATTGATCATTAATTTCCTCTATTATGTCGTATCTCAATGTTGCTTCTTAGTGTTGCCTATTTTTTCTTTGCATAAATCTGCATTATGTTAACATCTTTTGTACGACTGAAGATTAAATTTTGCATCATGGATTGATTGTACCATCAATGACAAAATCACATGCTATTATGTCCATTTAAATTTGAAGATGGCCTAATTCAAATTTCATCATTATGCTTGCAACCATCCAATTTGAAGCAATCATGAGTTGTGAATAAAACGTTGCGATCAAAATAAAGAACGAAATATTATCAACCAGTAAAATCAAGTAACTCATAAATCCACCTCACTTTCATTTCAATGCATGTTTAATGTCTCAATTAATCTACCTAGATCAATTATCACACTCAACTCAATAATTTATCTAGGATTTTACTATATTTAATTAATTATTCATTCATTAGATGTATTGATTTGTAGGGTTGTTTTATTTTTTTTAAATAATCAAATAAAGTGTATTTTAGAACAAGTCACATAAAAAACTAATAATACGAGACATAACCTAATGCATAATTTTTTATTAACATCATGACATTATCACTTCATGTCAACAAATGATGGAGAAGGCTATGATATAATATCTATCATTAGGAGTACGATAGTACGAAGTTAGCACGATTGGATATTTTATTCTTATTATGATTTCCCCGAGTTATTTGTCCAAATTAGTGATCTATCCAATTATTAGGTTATCAATTGAAGTATATATTATAAATTATACATCCTATATTACAATATTAATAATCTTCTTTATAACAACAAATCTAATTTTAAGCATTTAACCTTTTAATACAAAGAGATTAGCTAAAGTGGTTTTCCATTCTTGAGTAATTCTAAACTAGGCTTAACAACATTTTTTTTATGGGAAACCTTTATTTTATAATTATATAAAGTTATTCATGTATTTTTGGACACAAATTTATTACACCCAAGGCGTTCCCTTATATGAGATGGACAGCCTAAAATGGAAGATCCGTGATTGAAAATGTTCCTTAACTTGGCAAGAAGATTGAAATCATCTTGGCTATGCATTTTCCTCTTTCATCGTCCATTGTTCACGGTACTAATGCAGTTGTATGTGTACAAATACGAGTAATGGAATTCCTCTATGCATGTATCCCCTTACATTTCACATCGATGGTTGTGCTTTTAAATTGGTAGATATAATTAACTGTTATTAGTTGATCAAATCATAGTGGGACGCATGGCTTCAATATTTGTTATTAAAAGAATTAAATTAATTGTATAATATAAATTCCTCATTTCATAGTAATTTTTTTGTCACATCACTCAACTCATATATGAAGATTGAAATGTGACATAGAAAATCTGCAACTCCTACCATGGATAACAACTTGTGGATTCTACTATGACACAATCTGATAACAACTTGTGGATTCTACTATGACACAATCTGCAATACCATAATGGAGCGGAGCGGAGGGGAAAAGGGGAATGGTCAGGCCCAAAATTCAAATGTTTTGGGCGGGAGACCTGGAGCAGGATCAGGACAACAAGTAGTAGGCGGACTCTCCAACCCTTTGGAGGGGGAGGGATTAGATGGTTTGGAACCTGATGCCCCTTTGGATTTGGGGGACCCAGGTGGGGGTCCCAAATCACGTGGACCTGAGCTTGAGAAGATCAGTAAATGGTCTTCTTTGTTTGGAATCAAACCTAAAGGTAAGTCAAATTTCCCTCCTATTGAAAATATCTTGAATATTTTTCAAGGAAAGTATGCCATATCCATTCCTGATCAAAGTATAGATCATAATATTGCTCAGATGGAAAGCACCCTGATAGGAAAATTCTTTGAGGTGAGACCTAATATTGAGGTTGTTCATGGATTTGTGAAGAGAAAATGGAATCTTAAAAGCCAGGTGGATGTGGTGGCTATGAATAAAGGATGTATCTCCTTTTCCTTCTCGTGTGAGGAAGACCGCAGACAAATCCTCTGCAATGGAACCTGGATGATAGGTAAATACATAATGTATATCCATAAATGGTACCCTAACTTGGGTCAAGATGATGAGTTTGTGGTCCAAGTGCCTGCTTGGATAAGGCTTCCAGGTATTCCAATGGAATACTTGGAGGAAGATGTGTTTGTTGGGATAGCTAATGCTTTCGGGGAGCTTCTCTCCATTGAGCTGGTGACGGCGTCCAGAAGAAGACTCATCTATGCCAGAATCTGCGTAGGGGTTGGGCCTGATACAGATATGCCAGAGGAGATAGAGACAGATTCAAAACTTGGTAAATGGAAGCAAAAAACAGTTTATGAATCTATTCCCTTTGCCTGTTTTCACTGTAAGAGAGTTGGGCACTGGGCTAAAAAATGCCCAAACAAAGTTTCCAAACCTAAAAACCAAATCAGGGTTTGGAAAAAGGTGGAAATGAACCCAGATAATAATACAAAAAAACCTTTGAAGGCTCTTCCTTCTAAAGGTTTAGATCAGGAGAAACAGTCCCAGATTGGAAGAAATGAGGAGGAATTAGCTAGGGAATCAAGAAATGAGACAATGGATGGAGTGGAAGATAAGATTTCCCCGTAGGAAAATGAGCAAGAGAAAAGTGGAAAGGATTCCAATGATGGAGAGAAGAACTCACAATGCAACTACCTAAATGACCAAAAGGACAGAGTAGATCATAATATAGTTGAGAGTGAAAAGTGGGAAAGTAGTCAGATGGACAAGGGAGATAGTCAAACCAAGGACAATAAGGAGGAGGGAGATGTTCCTAACTCGTAAGAAATTTCATCTGGGTCAGAAAATGGAGTAAGCTAGTTTCAAGATGCTCAACATGATAATATCCTAGAGCAAGGACTCTCAGAGATATCTTTGGTTTCACCGGCCCAAGTCAAGCCGACTTTCCCGTAGGAAAATGCTCCAATATGGGGAAATGAAGAAGACATAAACAAGGCTCCGAGAAAGAGTGGGACAAATTAGGAGGATGTAGAAATATATAGAAAGGGAAAGAATTAAAAAAATAATAATAATAATAACAACCATCTGACTACCAGAAACACCAGAAGTAGACTAGGGGATGTGGGGGCTCATCACACATCACCTAGAAGATATTCAAATGCAAAGAAGAGGACCATGGAAACCAGCAAGAATCTAGTGGATGGTACTCAAAGAACCATCTTTGAAGCAGGTATTTCCAAAAAATCATGAAGATTATTTCCTGGAATATACGAGGATTGAATAATCCTCATAAACAATATTTAATAAAAAGTATGAGTAGAGACAAAAACCTAGATGCTATTATGATTTAGGAAACTAAAATGTCTAGGGAGAAGGTCGAATGTCTGAAAATGTTTAGTAATGGGGGAGTTAGTGGTGGTAGTTCTGAAGGGGCATCTGGGGGTATAGCTACTTTTTGGAATAATAATAATGTTAAGGGAGAGGTGTTGATTCAAAATAACAATATGGCTTGTATTAGATTTAAGCATATGAAAGATGGTACTTCATGGGTCTTGACTAATGTGTATGCCCCTAACACCAAAGTTGGTAGAAGTGTTTTATGGAGAAACCTATCCTCGATTAGAAGTAAGTTTGTTGAAGATAGTTGGATTATCATGGGGGATTTCAATACCCCTCTAAGAGAATATGAGAAGAAGGGAGGGAGCCAAACCAACATGGACAACAGATTGGACTTGATGGAGTTCGTTATTAACCATGCTCTCCATGATCTGGACTTGCAAGGGGTTAAATACACTTCGACCAACAGAAGGAGTGGTGAAGACTTAATTCAGGTTAGGCTTGATAGAGCTTTCATCTCTCATGACTGGTTTAATTCCTACTTTTGTTCTTTATCTGCTCATATCAGGGTCAGGTCGAATCATTATCCCATATCTTTTAATGTTGATCCCAAGCAAGGAAGAAGACATTTCCCTTATAGATTTGAAATAATGTGGACCAAACACTCGGACCTTGAAAGCAAAATCGAGGGCTGGTGGCAAGTTAGAGTTGAAGGAAATGTTATGTATAAGGTGGTCAAAAAGTTGAAGTTTGTGAAAGACAATGTTAAAAGATGGAATAAGGACTCCTTTGGGAATATTTTTGTCTCCAAATCTACCATTCTCTTAGATTTGAAAGATATCTAAGATGAGATTCAAAATAATGGCTACAACAATGTTTCTAGAGAGGCTGAAGATGAGATTCTTATGAAATGTCATGATATCATAGCCAAAGAAGAAACTTCTGGAGACAGAGATCGAAAAATGTATGGCTGAAGGAGGGGGATAGAAACACCAAATATTTTCATAGGTCCACTTTGAAACACAAGGATATCAACAATATTTCTCAGCTTAAAGTCAATGGCATAATTATTGATGATGAATATTTCATGAGGAAAGTTGCCCTGGAGTTCTTCTCCAATCTTTTGACTAAGGATCAAAACCTGGACTTTCAAGCTCAAAGGGATCTTTTGGATTGCATCCCTTCTATCTTGAATGTTGACCAGAACTCCTATATTACTGCTATCCCAACTAATGATGAGATTTTGAAAGTTGTCAATTCTTTTGAAGGTAATAAGGCCCCGGGCCCAAATGGCTTCCCTATGTTCTTTTTCCAAATGTATCGGCATATTGTTGGAAGGGATGTTTCCAGTGTTGTGAAAGAATTCTTTGGTGCTACGAGAATTTTGAAAGAATTGAATGGTACTTTCATTGCTCTTATTCTCAAGAAGATGGGAGTTGACTCCGTGGATCTTTTTAGACCTATCAGCCTCTGCAATTCTCTGTACAAGATTATCTCTAAAATCTTGACCTCTAGAATTCTGACTTTTCTCCCCTCGATCATATCTCCCCAACAAAGTGGGTTTGTCCCTGGGAGGCAAATTTTGGATTCAATAATCATGGTCCATGAGAACATTCATTCTCTTTCTAGGGCTAAAAAAGAAGGTTTCCTTCTGAAGCTTGACTTATGTAAAGCCTATGATAGAGTTTTCTGGGGCTTTATGCAGACTGTTCTTTCTGCCTTTGGATTTTGTTCAAGAAGCATCAATCTTATCATGCAATTGGTTTCCTCTACTTCCTTTTCTATGTTGGTCAATGGGTCTCCCTTACCCTTTTTCAAGTCCTCCAGGGGTCTCAGATAGGGGGATCCTCTCTCCCTTGTTCTTTTCATAATCATGGCAGAATGCTTGGGCAGATTTATTGGAAAACTTGTTGAGAAGGGAGAGTTTAGAGGGCTTAAACCTTCATCAGTTGACTAAGTGTGTTCTCATCAGCAATTTGTGGACGACTCAATTATTATGGGGAATTATTCTATGGAAGATTCTAGAAGCTTAAAGAAAGCTTTGGATATATATGGGAGTGCAACTGGTCAACTGATTAACTGGTCTAAATTTTTTGTTTATTTCATAAACACTCTGGAGAGAAGACAGACAAAGATCAGTAATATTTTGGGTAGCCAAATTTGGAATCTCCCTGCTTCCTATCTTGGGCTCCCTTTATGTCAGGTGCCTCGTGATACCTTATGGGGTGCTCTTGTGGATAAAGTTAATAAGAAGTTAGCTGGATGGAAAGGCTCTTTTCTCAGTCAAGCGGGAAAGTTCTAGCTTCTGAAATCTACTCTCCAGAGTATCCCTCTATATGCCATCAGTCTTTTTAGAATCCCTATTAAGTTTGTGGAGGTTATTGAAAAAATTCAAAGAACCTTTCTTTGGACTGGGGTTAAGGAAAAAAAGAGAATGAATTTGACTACATGGGACAAGGTGTGCAAACCTATAAGAAAAGGAGGACTTGGTCTTAGAAGAATCAGATATATGAATGAGTTTCTCATGGCTAAGCAAATGTGGAGAGGTTATAGAACTAAGGGAGAATGGAAATTGATATGGGATAATAAGTATAAAAGATAGCTCCCTACCCTTCATAGTTTCCTCAAGGCTGAAGATATTCTGATAGGTTCCAACATCTGGAAAAATGTCACTAGAACTAGAGACATAATAGTCAAAGGTGTGAAATGGAAGGTGGGGAAGGGTAATTTCATTAAATTATGGGAAGACACTTGGTTGTTAGACTCTCCCATTAGTGACAATCCTGATTGGGGCAAGTTTCAGGATCAGTGTAAGGAAAAATTTGGTACTACTATGGCTGACTACTGGAATTTAGGTTAGTGGAAGGACTTATCCTCTATTGATCCTTCCCTTGAGCATCTGAACAAAATTATGAATTCTATGGTGGTGGTTGATGACGAGGACCAGCTTATCTGGAAACTTATGGTAAATTTTTTGTCTCCTCTCTTTATTTTCAACAATATTCTAGTCAGAAGAGTCCTTGTTGGGCTAAGTCTTGGGTGAAAGGTCTTATTCCCAAAATTAATATTTTTTTCGGGACTGTTCTTCAAAATAAGATTCTGACGACTGACAATCTCAAAACTAGAGGTTTTTGTTTTCCTAGTATTTGTCATCTTCGTATGCAGAATGAGGAAATCATTAATCACATGTTTATCCATTATACCTTCTATGCAGATATTTGGGCTAGATGTCTGGACAACTTCAATGTCAGATGGGTCTTCCCTGAAGTTGTCCAAGATGTTTTCAATTCCTAGTTCCACCTATCAAAGAACAATTCAGTTAATATGTTATGGAGATTTGCTTTACCCCATATTTGTTGGGGAATCAAGAAAGAAAGAAATGATAGAGTGTTTAGAAATAAGGCGTCAAAATATCAAACTATTTATGAGAAAATCAAAAGACATATGGTGGAGAGCCTCTACATCACTGGTGGAATAATGAACCCCAAAGATCAAGGTGATAACATCATTTTCAAGAATTGGAGAATAAAGGGGAGTGACATCATACATGATAATCCTATAGAAGAGGCGAGATGGGAATGCCCCCCTCATGGATGGATGAAAATTAACTTCGATGGTGCTTCCAAGGGAAATCCTGGAAATGCAGGGTGTGGTGTAGTGTTAAGGGATGAAGAGGGAATATGCAAAGCTATCAAATGTATTCCTATAGGTCACCAAACCAATCATGTTGTTGAGGCCATTGCTTCTTATCATGGGTTGGTTCTTGCTAAAGATTCAAATTGCACTAAAGTTTTGGTTGAAGGCAATTCTTTGAACATTATTAATTGCTTGAATAATGTTTTCCCGCCCTATCTTGGTCTATACATAATGCCATCAAAACTGTGAAGGAAATTAGTAAAACCTTTGAAATGTGTATTTTCACACATGCATATAGAGAAGCCAACATGTGTGTTGATTGGGCTGCCAACCTGGCTTGTCGCTCTGACAAAATCATTACTCTTTATGGTGAGAGTAATCTCAAGCGTGAGGTGAAATCTCTAATTGAACTGGACCGTATCTAGATGAAGCAACGTGGCTTTTCTAATCACAATTTGTAATGCCTTTTCCTCATTTTTCTATGATTGATCACTACGATGGCGAGGCTTGTTTTATTATTTGTTATATCATATTTACTCAGCACGGATTCTAGGTGGCTCTTTATAACAACAATAAAATTGTTAGGTTTCTCCATAGAGATCACAGAGAAAATAATAGAGTTGCGATAAGGAAGAATTGGTAAATTAAGGGTAAAATGGGGGGTAATAAAAAGAGGTTTGAACCAGCTTCTTGCTCAGACTGGAAGAAAAACAATGAAGTTTGGGAGATTCTTCAAGAGGGAGGTTTGAATGTTTTTATGGAAAGGCTCTGCGACAAAGACCCTACTATCACTAAGCATTTCATAAAAAAATTGGAAGAATGGTAAGGTACTTGTTGGCACCCAGATGATGCAAGTGGACGAGGATGTCATTGCTGAAGCTACGGGTATGGTTAAAGAAGGTATTAAATTTTATAGAGAACGAAGCATGTTTGACAAGGCTGCGGATAGGTTTCCTGTCACTGATGGAGAAAAAAGAAAATTGGTGAAGGTGGACAATCCCTACTATTCCCCTAAGTGTATTTGCAGGTCGTGGAGGTTTGTGTTGTTTGCCACCATTAGCTAAATTACTCTAGATGAGAGATTCACGAGGGCTTATGGGCATCACTTTGTGTTGATCAATCACTTTCACCATGGTGATAAGGTTAGTCCGCCTTACTATCTTGCCTACTTTATGGATCATACTATTCGTGAAGTGCAGAAAGATTCTCAAAGAGATCATGCCCTCCAACAGGGTTTAATGGTTTTAGTTTATAAGATGTTGAAGGGGAAAATTATTGAGAAACCCATTAGTAAAAGCAAACAAATTAGGGATGATGATACTGAAAGTGAGAATAGTGGGTTCAATCTCTATTCTGAAACTGAGGGGGAGTCTAAGGATTTTAGCAACAAGGGGAAGACCAAGGGAAAGAGTAAGGGGAATACTGTGGATTTTGACCTTTGGAACTTTGAGGATGAGTCTTTTGATGATAAATTCATAAAAAGAAAGAAGAGAAAGGGAATGGGTAAGCAAACCCAAAGGACCAAGAAGACCAGTAAGGGGATAAACAAGGTGAAAAGGAAGATTATTATTTCTTCTGATGAGGATTCAGAGGTTGAAAAAAATGACAAAAATAAGGGTGAGGAGGAAGATGAAATGCTGGATGGTGATCATGGGGAGAACTTGAACACATAGAGAATGCATAACGAGGGTTAGGAGAACAACATGGGCAATCAAAATGTCGATCATGGTGCCATTGGTAATGACAACATTAAGGGTTTTTGTGAGGTCATTAGCAAAATGGTGAAAGAGATTGGCGACTTGAAGACTGACCTCAACATAATAAAAAAGCTACTATGGGTGAGAAACCTCTCTCTGAGAACGTTAAAGAATTAATGGTTGCTATTAACAAGGCTGAAGCAATCAAGGCTACGCTTAGTAAAATTGTGGAAACAGAGAAGAAGGTGAAGGAGCTGGAAGGGATCAGAGATGATAAGGGTCTGGAAACTAACCTGAACAATCTGGTCAATAGAGTGGATAGGATGGATCTTACTGTGAAGAAGATTGTGGAGCAAAACTTCCAGATCCTTAAGGCCACTGTTGACCATGTTAACATCTTGATTAACAAATTTGAACAGATTAAAGGCAAGGAGGATGATAAGGATCAAACTGAGAAGAAGGGCCATGAAAAAAGAACAAGGGCCAACACTTGGGAAGCAGGTTGATATCAAGGAAAAAGAGTTGGAAGAGATGAAAAATTATGTGATCAATATGAAGCAGATGGTGGTTCATGCGGAAGAACTCATGAGAAACATTTAGTTGTCCTTATGTTGTCTCGGTGTTGTCTTTGTGCTTTCCTTGGGTTGTCTTGTGTTGATCTCTTTGTCTTGTGCTCCCTTTTTATTTTGGCTGGGATCTATTCTATGTATGGGTGACCAAGCACTATTGTTTCATGCCTTTTTCATGCTTTATCTTTCTCTTGCTTTGTAACAAGGTTTCGGGTTCCTTCAAAAACCTATTTTTAATTAATCAAAACAACTTGTAGATTCTTCTATACAATGTAGGAATTCTTCATTTATGTTTAGATTGAAAACATTTAAATTATGTTGAAGTGTCCTGCTGAAGCTTCATTTTTCCTTTTGCCATTCTTGTGAGTCTTTATTTTAAGATTCTTATATTTTTATTTTTATTAAAACTTGTTTTTATGCTTTCCATGTGTTGGCTTGCCATTATAATATTGGCAAAAAATTTAAAGTATAAATTTTATGTTGAAAAAATTATAATCAACTTGTAAGGAATTGATTTTAGGTGTTTTTATTTTATTTAGGCGGGAAAGTGCCACCATAGATTTAAAATTCAAATTGAATCGATAGGTTAAATATAAATCAGATTATACTTTTTTTTAAACATTGTTTAGATTTTATATATATATATATATATATATATATATTGGTGTCCCCGCGACCCAACCCAACACCCAACCAAGGGGCGAGCTGAGGCGAGAAGGGTAGATCCACAGTCTGCAAGCAGTCCCCCCTCTTAAGCCCGGGAGGGGAGTCGAAACCGAGACCAATGGGGAGCAAACCCACAACCCAAGCCAACTCACCTACCCGTGTAGGCTATAAAATATATATTTTATTTTAATTAAAAATAATATAAATTTTAAATATGAATTTCAATATTTTTGATTAAATGTTTAAAATTAATATCACACACACACACAATGTTCTTAGTCTTTATGTAATGTTCTTAGTTACATTTATCTTTTCTTTTCACATATTGGTTTTCTTTTCTTTCTTTCTTTTTAAATCATTGAATAATTCCTTAAATTTAATCATTGGGTGTAAGAATAGTTAGAGGTTTTTTAATTATGAATTAAGAATAGACAAATATTTGAGTAAACAAAACTATCTCTTTCCAAATATTTCTTATAATGTTTTGAGTACAAATTTTAAATTACAATTTGATAAAAAAAATATAAAATATAATTAAATGTGTATTATTGATTTAAGAGAAATGTTTTAAAGATTATTTTAATTGATAGATTCTATTTTTAGGAAACATTTAAATTTTTTGTATTAATGACTTTTTTTCTCTTCAAAATGTATTAAGTTTGGGCCCATTAAGGGGCTTAGTTGGGTTCAAACCAACCAAGATTATTCGATTGTTGAGTGGGAGAGACCATTGGAGGGATGGTGAAAAGTGAATTTTGATGGGGCTTCTAAAGGTTACCCGGGACCTTCGGGGTAGGGGTTATTGTGAGGAATTGAAAGGGTGAAACTCTGGCTATTGGTGCTCAGAGGTTGGTGAACGGTTCAAATAATTTGGCTGAAGTGACAACAATGTTGTTAGCTGTTAGGATGTGTAAGATGTTAGGCACTAGAAAAGTGCATCTAGAGAGAGATTATCTAATTCTCATTCTGGCATTAATGAAGAAAGGAATTGAGGCATGGCACTTACAAGGTTGGATCCACAACATCCTCGAAGAGATGAAGTATTTTGAGGATTTCCAATTAAGCCATGTTAAACGTATTGGCAATGTTGAGGCAGACATTCTTTCCAAGTGGGATCTCACATTTAATGCAGTGGGTGATTTTAGATGGGAAGATTTTTGAAATGTATCCTTCAAGGATGGAGTGGGTGGCGTGCATTAATGTCATAGCGGACTGATTATATGGTATCAGAAGATTGCGAGATAAGGGTGGTGTTTGTGTTTGGCGAGGTGACTTGTTAATGATGTTTTTTTAGTTTTATGAGTTGGCATTTATATCATTCCCTTCCTTCTCGAGGCTTCATTGAGAAGATCATCGTAGTTGCAGCAGAGCTCTAAGAAGTTTATAAATATTAATTTGAGAGGTGGTGAAGTGGGAAGTGGGGCGAACATGGAGGCCAACTTCACTCTTCAAAGCATGAGATGAGTTTACTCTTTCTTCGGGGAGATCACCATGGGTTAGTTGCAAAAGATGTTCAGATCTTCAGATGAATTGTTAGCCCAGAGTGCGGCAATTATGGTCGGGGGACTTTCAATTAACTCAAATTTAGGTTTAAAACAAAAATGGATGTTTTCTCCCTTGTCATGGCCCAGGGTTTGGAGCTGGGAGAAGACACGACTACGATAAAGAAGGTGATGCAGACAATCGTCCATGAAGATTTTATGGTAGGGATGGACTCACTTCTGGAATGGGTGGTGTCGGGTGTGGGGTTCTATGCTCGTGAGGGATTGGAGGCCGACGAAAAATGGTGGCAACATAGGTTTATTCCCCTTTCGTCGATGGGCAAGGGGAATGTGTAAATTTCATCGCAAGCAGGAGGCTAAAAGGGCATGGGATGCTTCGAAGCTATTTGCAGAAATTAAAGCGCTAAAGGTTTTCATTGCATAGGCCAAGGCAGAGGCTGAGCATGGGTAGAGACAAGTGTTGTGTCCTAGACTGATGAGGGCGATGGAGAATAGAGAGGCCAAGGTGGTGAGAAACAACCATCGACAGAAGCAATGGCAGCACTCCAAGGTATTCTCCTCGCAAAAAGATGGAATTGCCCCTACATATGGATTGAAGGGGACTTTAACAACATCATCAAATGCCTCAAGGGGACCTCTAAGCCCTCATGGTCTATCAATAACATTATAAAGGCCGCTAGAGACCTCATTAACACTTTTGAGAAAAGTTACATATCTCATATCTACCATGAAGCTAATGGTTCTACTGACTGGGCATCTAATGTGGCGGTCAATCAAGATGAAATGATTACTTGGAAGGGAGAACAAGGCCTCCTAGAGGATGTCAGATTAATCATTTTTAAGGACCGATATAATAGTACCTCTAAAATTATGAATGGACAAAATAATAATGAAATGGATTAAAAGGAGTGCTTCGAGCAATTATAATATTGTCAGCACCATTTATTATAACACTCAATCAATCACTTCCCATGCTTTCTGGGTAAATTTGGTAGCTTCGAGAAACTATCTATCTAAAGCTCTCTGCAAGTTTCAACATTCAGCTTTGAATAGCAAAAGTATGGGTGGTAATAGACGTCATTATGAACCTAGTAGTTGTAAGGAGTGGAAGCAAAAGGAGGCGGTCTAGAACATTATGCAGAAGGGCGGGTTTTCAAAATTTATGGAGAGGCTCCAAGGACGGGACACCACAATTACTAATTTCTTTTGTAAAAACTGGAGAAAGGGAACTTTGAAGATGGGATATGAGTCTGTTATCATTGATGAAGACCTCATTGCTCAGGCCATGGGTCTCCGAAGGGAAGGAAGCAACTACTACAAAGACAAAAAAGTGAGCAAGGAGGCCATTGAAAGATATCCTGAAACTTGAAAGGAGAAAAAATGCCTAGTGAAGCTAAGTAAAACTTACTATCCACCTAAGGCTTTTGTTAAACCATGGAAGGAGGTCCTTTTTGTTATAATGCGCTATATTACTTTGGATGGTAGATTCACTAAAGTGTATGGCTACCATTTTGTTTTGTTGAATCATTTTAGGCATGACGAGAAAGTGAACATTCCATATTTTCTATTATGGTCTATGAATGCCACCATTAAAGCCTATAAAGAGAACCCTATGGGTGACACTGCCATGCATCAAGGCTTAATGGTTCTTATTTATGACCACCTCAAGGCTAACCAAATAGCCTGCCCTTAGCCCTCTATTTCTGAGTCCGAGGAGGAAGGGTCAGACTCTGTTTTTTCGTTGGATGAGGGTTCTAACAGTGATCCAACGAGTGAGTATGAGGAGAGTATGGATGAATCGAAAGATGAAGTAGGTAAGAAGAGGAAACATTTGAAAACCATGCCTTCATCCTCGAAGGGTAAGAAATCTAAAGGCAAAATTCTCCAGATTAGCTCCTCTTTGGAGGAGGAGGTCTCTGAAGATTCTAAGAAGAAGAAACCCCAGGGTTCTCTAAAAAAGAATACTAAAGTCCATATTCAGATCATAAACAAACAAAAGAGAAAGGATGAGAAAGTGAAGGAGCTGGAGGAACAAAAGCATAAAAAGATTTATGAAGCTGACCAAAACTTGGAGGAAGTGACCATTGGGGAAGTTCATAGGGCTGAAGATAAAGTCACTGTTGGTGACACCCCAAATAAGGAACAGGACAACTCTGGTAAGATAGATCCCTTCTCAAACCCTCCTCCCGAGGGTATGGAAGGTTTTATGGACACCATGGAATGGTTAATCACCGGTTACAAGAAAGTTGTGGAGGACAACAAGAAGCTCAACCACAAAATCCAAATTCTGGAAACTATCAACACTGGCGAAGGGAAGACTATGGCAGATTATATGGAGGATTTGACCAATATTGTTGCTAAAGTTGAAAATATTAGAGATTCCTTCAACCCCATATTTGAGCAAATCGAGAAAGCCTTGATTGAGAGGAAAAAAAATGCTAATGCTATGGATCAAACAATGTTGGAAACTATTAGTAAAGTCAACAAAATTGAGGAATGTCTCAAAAGTATCGCAAAGAAAAGCTTAAACATTCTGAAGGTCTTTGTTGGCAATACTAAAACCCTCATCAACAAATTGGATGAGGAGAAGGACACCCTGGAAATTGACCCGGACACTGAAGGCACAGGTGATGTTCAAGGACCCAAAACAAGAACCGAAGGTAAGAAGAAGGAGAAGAAGCCAAATAAGGACCTGGACGAGCTCAAAGTTGTTGCGGCTAACTATGACCAATTGCTAGTGATTAAGGCGGAGGACCTCCTGAAGACTCTATAACTGTGCAGTGTTTTCCTGGTTTCTGTTGTTTTGTTGTTTCTATCTTTTGTTGTCCTTTTTGTTTACTGGCTTTATTGCCAGTCATTTTTATATGGTCTGGATACTCTATGATTATCTTTTTAATCTCCTATGTTAAAGGTTTCGGGTCCTGAAAACCTGTTTTTCTTATTAATCAGAACAACCATCGGCATAAAGTCTAGTGAGTTGGTGCTTTCCATTTTTTGGTGATGATGTGTCCTTTTTGGATTGGCATTTTATTAGACTTAGTTTAGCCAATTTTTGATGTAATTGGGCAGGTTGGCGGGGTAGTCTTATAATGGCATTTTTGGTAGGGTTGGTATCGGGTTGACAGTTTTGCCTTTTTTTGGTTTAGATACTTGTTAAACAAGTTATGCAAACTTTATTTTTTAATATCAATAAAACATAAATTATTACCGAGCAAAAAAAAATGTATTAAGTTTGATATTTTATTTAAAAACATATATTTGCACAGGTTTTAGTGGATATAATGCTTTACAGTTTTTTCCAAATTTAATTTATTATAATATCTACCTTTTTAACTATTAATAGTTCACACATCCTTATCCATTAAGTCAATTAGATTAATCTATCCAATTTAATTTAAAACAATAAAATGTAATGTTGATGTCTTTTTTTTTTTTTTCAAGAATAGAAGATGATAGAAGAATTAATTTTGATAGAAAATAGTAATATTTATAACATAGAATAGATCGAAGATTTAAGCAAACTTAAAATTACGGTCTTTACATGACCGCACCAACATCATATACATTGATTACATGCATGTGTACAAGTGGAACTTTGTAGGGCCACCTTTTTAATGTTAAATCTCTATAAACACACACACACACACACACACACACACACACATATATATATATATATGGAAAAAAATAGATTCTTTAAATTTTAGTTTAGTTTCAAATTGAAATATAAAATTAGTTTTCCTTTTTATTCATAAATAATGATTTTTTTTTAAATTTATAAAGTTTAAAATTTAAATTTGTATTTTTTATATTACTTATTATTTTTTAAATTTTGATTTGCTAATATTTATTACGCTGAGAGATGTATTACACTCACATAATGGATGCATAAATATGTGTTAATACAAATTAAAACCATTTAACTTGACGTGCATATGAGTGTCATGTAAATTTTAAATTAAATAACTTGAACTTAATGCAGATGATTAAATTAAATTAAATAACTAAAATTAAAATGAAAACTATAACAGAAATTTAAGAATTGTTTTAGAACTAAAAAATTAAATACAATAACTTAAATTAAATTAATTAACTTAAATAAAATAAAATAAAATAACTTAAAGTAAATTAAATAATGTAAAAGTAGTAAAATTTAAGCTTATTAAAATTTAAGAATCATATGAGTTAAAAAATCAAATAAAACAACTTAAGTTAAATTAAATTAATTAATTTTCTTTCTTTAAAGAAAAAGAAGAAACTAAAGTTAAGTTTCTTTACACACATCACTTAAATAATAAATTAAATTATCAAATTTAAATTATTAATTTAGTAACTTAACTTAAATTAAATAATTTAAACATAGCAAAATTTGTGAGATTTTGCCAAGATCAAGAGCTCAATGAAATGTACAAAATAGAGACACAATATAGGACAAGAATAAACTGTATTCTCATCAATAGAAAATGATCAATAATCACAATTCAATAGTTTCATACAATGTAGATGAGCTTGCTTATATAGGCAAGGCTAGGGATATGTGAGCACACAAACATGACATGTGGTTCAATAAGAAACAAGGGTAGGTAGGAAATAGGTGTGGGTAGGTAGGAGAAATAATATAATAGTCCACATGAGGTGGATCACCCACCGAAGGTGGAATTATCACTCCATAATAAGTGGATATGATAAAGTAGTAACAAGATCAACACCATAAAAGGTGGAATTTCTCCTACACACACTATCCCAATGTGGCACAAACACCCAAGTGTCTCATACCCAAACTACTATGAAATGCATTTCCTAAGTAAACTTAAGTAAGGTGTAATAATATCTAAGATGAATAATTATTTACACCAACAAAATTTAATCTAATTAAAATTTAACAAATGTATAAGAATTACTTAAATTTAATTTAATTTAATTAAATAGTTTTATTTATCTTTCTTTAGAAAAAAAAGAAATTAAAGTTAAGTTTCTATATTTAATAATAAAACTAAAAACTAACTAAAAGATATATCTATATCTATATCTATATCTATATATATTAAGAAATCATCTTTTTTAAAAAGAAAAGCACATATTTTTCATAAAATAAAGTGAATTGGCAACTTGTTCTTTCAAAGCATGTTGTAATCAAATATATTGCAAAGTATGTTGCAAAAGCAGAAGAAAACTTATAAACATATAGCCAGATGTTGATGCATCTTTCAAACATGGAAAACCCTGATGATTTAGTTGCACGAGCATATAGAAGGCTTCTAACCGAGACAACCATAGAAAGAGACATTTGAGCTCAATAAACATGTCACATGTTGTTAGAACTTCCATTAGTAGAAAGCGATAGAAGATTTGTTAATCTAAATGTTTCATGTGAGGTGTTTAAACCTATAGTTGTACATATTGAAGAGAATGATGAAGAACAAACAACATCTCTCATTGATGGATATAAAACAAGGCCCCCTTCTATGGAACATTTCTCATTGATTGATGCAACTAGATCATGGATTTATAATCCTAAATGAAAAAAGAGACAACAAATGGGAGCCAAGGAAAAGTGAATCTATCATCAGAGTTATCCCTAGATTTGTATCCATTTCTCCACGTGACTTAGATAAATAGATCGATTTTTGTTTTTCAGAGTTATTGTTGTACAAACCATTTCGTGAAATAAAAAGAGATATTGGACTTGATCATGACTCCATAATTTTAAAGTGGGAGTCATTCAAATATGATGCTTGGCATGTGGAACGAACAATGGTTAAAGAAAGTGTTGAAAATACCAATGATTATGAAATTGAAGACAATGAACTTGTTCAAAGAAACACCATAGAGTATGAATGAGAAATTTTATCTACATTGCATCAAGGTCAAAATATACAAGTTTCTAAAATAGATATGTTGGGAAGAAGAGACATTGATAGACATACAGATTGGCCCCATGAATATCAAGGTGAAGAGTACATAGCTCAAGCAATCAATTTCATAAGCAACAGGAAAGATCATGGATGTCTCATACATGATGATATATTGCAACACATCAGCTACACAACCCTCAACAGTAAACAAAAAAATGAAATCAACATAATTATGACCCACTATCGTAAATATCAAAATGGAGAGTCGTTATTCATGATAATACAGGGAACAACGGGAACAAGAAAGTCATGTCTGATTGGTGCCATTAGTCAAGCCCTTGAAAATGAGACAATGTCAAGTAGTTCTCCCCTTCTATTACTTGCACCTATAAAAGTTGCAACATTAAATATAGGAGCCTCTGCGGTTCATTCAAAATTGAGAATCCCAATATGAGACTTTTTTCAACTAGAAGAAACAATACTTACAAGCTTTCAAGAAGATATGACACATATCAAATACATTTTGATTGATGAAATGAACTTCATTGGTCAAAACATGTTGTAAAACATAGATTCTCAGTTCCTACAAGCATTCCCACAAAATGCACACATAAGATTTGCAAGTAGATCTTTCATTATGACTAATCAAGACAACTATTTTATATTATATTTATTATAATTCATATCTATGATTTTTTTTATAATTTTATTACATAATTTTAAAATATTTTTTGTTGGTCTTCTTTTAGATATATCTATGATTTTGGTTGGAGATTCGAGCCAATTGCCCCCAGTCAATGATAGACCAACATATGACAACAACATATGAGCAATGTTGTTGTGGCAAGAATTCAAAATTGTAGTTACATTAGATAAAATATTCAGACAAGATGGACAAAACAACCAACAACAAAGGTTTCATCAACTTTTGATAAATCTAAGAGATGCAAACCCACAAATTGATGACTATTGATTACTTATGACAAGAACCCCTATTAACATAGATGCTACAACTAGTGTTGGGTTTGACATTTGTGGCAATGTCTTGAGTAAAATCTCTTGAAGGCCTCAGAATAATGCTAGCATTCACATATGAGCGTTTAAATGAAAAAAATGAAAATCGGTAGACAACTTGCAAAGCGAAAGGCCAAAGAAACATATTAAAGTTTTTAGAAGATAATTGATGTAATATATCTTTTTGTTGCTATTGTTTTTGCTGTTAACTTTATAGGAACAACAACCTTGTTCTGTTGCTTATTAATATAGATAGACACCTAAAATTGTCCTCTTTAATTAAATAAATATTTTATTTATTTAATTATTTTATCTTTAGTCTTCTATTAATTAAATAAATCTTTATTTATATAATTAATTCATTTAGCCTCTTCTAGCCCTTTTCTAATTTAAATAAATACTTTTATTTATTTGAATTATTTATCTCCTAAATTAAATAAATACTTTTATTTATTTAATTGGCCCCACTTCCTCTATTAATTAAATAAATCTTTATGTATTTAATTAGTTAATTAGCTTTTTCCTTCAATGACACTTGCCACTTATCTCTTAATCCTCTCCTACCTACCCCCTTCATCATTTTATTATTCCTTCTACCTACCCTTTAATCTTAGCCAACCATTTATTTTTTTCACCTTTTAATCTTATCCCTTCATTTCCTCAAATGTCTTCTATATAAGAGGACACTTCATTCATTATCAACCCTAATCAGCTAATTGATCTTATACTATCAAGCCTTCTTGCGATCAAGCTACTTCAACCACAATTCATTCTTTGTTGAGCTCTTGTGCACATATAAAATCTGAGAGAAAGTATACATCAAACAAGATCAATGGAGATAGGAGACAATGGAGATTGAAACCCTACTTGACATGTGAATGGTAATATAGTTTTATTTTGTTGATTTACATGATCTTAGGTATCTCTATTGGTATTGGTGAACGTTTCATTGTAGGACTTGGATTGTTTGTGGTTGAATCTTTGAGGTCTTACAATATTTTTTATCATCACTTTTCACCGTATACAATTAATATAAAAACAATTGAAATTTTATTCCAAAATCTTCTATTTTCCCTCATTTTTACTTTTATTAATGACTTATCCCGTGACAAATAATTTGATCAAAGTCGTTCTATTTTTTTTTTTAACTATTTATTCAAAATTATTCAAACAAAATGTAATTGAATAATATTTATAGTTTTATGTATCTATTTCTTAATACATAATTAAAATTTTGTTTAATTGTTTAATACATACACATAACAAGTATAATATTAGTTTTATCCATAACGCCTTATACTTTATCTATGCATGCTTCAAATTTTCAAAGTCATAATTGCTTTAAAAACAAAAAAAATTATATATTGCTATAATTATCAAAATGTACAACCATTGATATATTGATCTTGTTCATCTATGTTGTGCATTACATTCTACGATTTGTTTCAAATACTCTAAATTGATCAATTCAACCATTTCACTTCAAACACACTACTAATAAAATCTTTATTATTATTTAAAAATATACATTATTATGTCTGAATATTAAATATTTTCATAATTTGATATCTCTCAGAGTACCTTAGATTTTTTAAAATATAGGTGTGCTAGTAATTAATTGAGAGAAAATATTTCAAAATGCTATTGCGGTGTATTGGGATAATATGAGTAAATATATATATTTTCTATTAAATATAAAGGAGTTCAAACAAAGAATTACATATCAGAGTCCACAAAAACCATCATGTCCACAACCATATAACGAGTCAGATATAACCAACCTCGTACAAGATAATCAAAAGAGATTAAAAAAATTACATCATTGATAACTACAAGACTAAGGCAAAAGGGACATAGTGTCATCATCTAGTCGTCTAAACACGATATCATTATCTAATCATCTAAACACAATGTCACCCTCAGGATGATAGTTACCTCCAATAGGCGGGATCCAGGTAGTCCAGCCCCGACGTCCTTCTACCAAGTCATCTAGGATTTGTTCCTTGTGAGGGTGTGAGGACCTCTCCCAAAGTTGTTCCTCCTCTTTGTTGATCAAATTCTCCATAGTTTGTCACACCTCGAGGTGGTGCATGAATTTCATCAGTGCCTATTCTAGTGGAGTCTTCTGAACATCACCCCGTTCCCATGTGAATCCATGAGAAATATCTTTGATGTGAACGAGAATGGTGCCATCATCTAGCAATTTATCAAATTTTTCTTCATCCAACTTTATTACCATTGAAATCTGCAAAGAGACAAGATGAAAAATGAGTCTCCTTAGAGACTCAGTAAGATTCCTATTCCTACCATTAAAAACTTCGCCATTTTGAAACTTCCCTATCAACCATAAGATTTCCAAAGAAAGATAAGACCAAAAAGAGTTAGCATATTTCTTACAACCCTCAATGAAGCCTATGATAACATCAATGCATGCAACCTTAAACATATCAAAATGAAGACCAAACAGGCTCCAAACTTCTTTAGCAAATAGACAATCAAAGAAGACATGTTGGACAGATTCAGGGAGGCGACAAGAATGACAAAGAGTGACATTTCCATTGGGATATTTAAAGGGAATTCTATTTAATAGCACATATGAGTAAATATTTTGAAAAATAATCTATTGTAATTTATTTAATGACTTTATTATTATTTGTATATTGTTAAATGTAATTTAAAATGTTTATGAAATAAAAAGTACAAATATATTTATGTTATAAATGTGGATGACAATCAGTCAATCTAAAAAAAAGTTTAGAAGTTTAAATAAATTATACTTTTTTGGATATTTAAATTTGCTTTATTTTGTTTTAATGATATAGACAAAAAAGGCCACCTTTACTAGCCTATATTATTTTTTTATAGGTTTGCTTGTGTTATTTTAGTCATATACATTTTGTACTCATTTATTAAATTAATAAAATGAATTTTTATATTCAAGCTAAAACAATGTCAAGAATATGTTGGAAATCGTTTTATAGAGCTTTATCTCACATATTTATGCTATTTTGTAATAGTGTATGAAGTGTTCAAAAGAATGGCTTTCTATGGAATTGACTTCAATCTACCAATTTACTTGATTGTACTATGCTCATATTGTAGATACTTATTGGGAGTGTTATTGGACATTGATTGTATTTTCATGTGTATAATTATTAAATTCTAATATATAAATCTTCCTATCATTAATTTCAATGCCTCGATATTGGTGATAAATGAATGATCCCATATGATAAATTATTAAACTTGCCCAACTTATAAAAAAGTATGTTATGCAATATATGACTTTATGATAACTTTGTTTATCATTATTCTTGTGTTTTCCCCGTTTCAACTTCCATGCCTCTTCAACATAGCCATTGCACACCAAGGTGCAATTACTAGTTTAGACAAGGACAACTAATCAATGGATGTCGATTTTTATACACTTCTAATTCACGTTTTTTTTAATATTAATTTGAGAAGAAAGAGAAAAAAATTATTTACCTAACACCACATGCATATAATCTATTTAGGCTATAAGGTAGCTTACACGTGACATCCAATCATATATGTGCAAATTGTTTTTCCAATTTTTTTTATTTTAATACTATAAAATATTGATATATTCTACATTCTTTTTTTTTTGTATTAAAGATAATAGAAGAGTACAAAAAGATAAGTAATTGTCCATCCACAAAGGTAAACCTACACTACTATACTACTACATGACGAACCATTGTATATTATCATTATTTACAGTGCAAATGCTCATAATCATTGTGAGTAATCAAGATCAAAACTTCCTAAATAGTGCCTCGTAACATATGGTTGCTATGAACAAAAATACATTACAAAAAAGAATCTTCAACACTGAAATTACTCAAAAAGAGTGTTGTCCACTTCATCCTCCACCCAAGTAGTCCATCCAAGTTGTCCTTCCATCCAAATCTGCTTCTTCCTTACAAAACCATGAAGAGGGATGGCTTCTAAAATATTAACTACTACACATGGATCTACAACAGTTGTTTGAGTCACTGCTACAACAGGGTTGGCAATGTGGATTCTCCTCATTCTTTCAAGCTCCGCCATGAAATTGGATAATCCAATCTCAAACACATTCCTCTCCTTTGTGGTTCTTTTCCAAGTAAATCCATGGGAGATCTCCCATGAGAACATCCTAGCCTGTCCTTCTCCAACAAGTTGTTCAAATTTCTTTCTTGAAATCTTGATAACTACAGTAACCTGCCAAGAGACATTGTAAAATATGAGTCTCCTAAGAGACTCTATAAGCAACCTTTCAATGCCATTTAAAAAATTATTATTTTTAAATTTCCAAATTGACCACAATATTACAGATGAGAGAGTAGACTAAAGCCATTAGCACTTTCTGATAGCTCTGACACATACCCCACCACACATTCTTAGTTAATGATATTACAATTGACAAAAATGCCAAACTATAGACACCTATTTCTGACCACTTGATTATATTTATTTAATCATCTTTTATTCAACTATTAATTAAATTCAATATTTAATTAATTAATCCTTTCCACCATTCTTCTATTAATTAAATAAATTATTTGATTTATTTGATTTAATTCACCTAGCCAAATTCTTCTATTAATTAAGTAAATCAAATTTATTTAAATATCTATCCAAATACAAATTGCACCAATAATTGAAATAAATAAATTTTATTTTAATTAAAATCCTAAAATTCCCTCCCACTTGCATTTTCGTACAAAACCCACTTGTACACTAACCATCTTCTAGATTCTTCTAATCCCTTCTAATTAGTCGTATCCCCTCCTAAACATTTGCACATTCCTTAAGGAGTCACTTCTCAAAAATATGCAAAATTCTTCATAAAGCATTAAAGGCTTTATCCCTTCAACAAATTAACCTCCAAAGTCTTCATAAATCATTAAAGGCTAAGTCTTAGTAACCCACATTTGACCCTTGGTTAGATACTTTCTCTCTAACTTAACCCACAAGTCTCTTCAAGCATTTATTGCTTTGACCATGGTTATCCTTTAACCCTTGCACATTGTTTTATCCCTTGGATAAAAGAATTATCCATTAACTCAACCCTAACCAAACCCCCTAGGGTAACCATCATGTCCCTTCAGGCATTTAATCCCTCTTCTATCTTCTCTCAAGCCTTCTCATGGTGACACTTGTCAACATGGGATTGAGTTGAAAGTATCACATGAATTGAGAACCATTCAATCCTAGCCCTTGTTAAGATAATTTAATCTTAACACTCCAATTCCCCATTTCTTATATAAATAGGACTCATTTCTTCATTATCAATCATCACAAGTTTTATGCATCCAAGTTGTAGTCTATCAAAGTCTTAAGTTTTGCCTCTCTTTGTTGCAAATCATCATCTTAATCTTTTAGAAACATTTTTAGTATAGAATTTTATCATGTTAGCCTAGCATGAACTATCATTACCATAAGCATAATCCTCGTCTTAGTAAGTTTATCATATAGATCTAAGTTGCATGTTGCATATAGATCATTTTTATCACATATCACTCATTCTTAGAGTTCTCATTCCAAAGGTTAGTTGCTCAATGATTTGAGAGAAACCATTGACTCAAGGAATCCTATGAGATAGAGAACAATGAGACACCATTTGAAATATTTGCTTCACTAGTTTACCAAGTTAGTCTTTATATATAATGTTTCATATGTTAGTTTCTTGTCTTTCTGATTGATTAACTAACACCACTATTATAGCATACACAAACATCTTTCACACCTCTTTAGCAAACAAACATTAAAAAAAACATGCTTCAAAGTTTTAGGAATTTTGTAGCTTGAACAAATAGCAGGGCCACCATTTGAGAGATAGATAGGTAGGCTATGAAGGAGAAGACATCATGAGAAACATCCTTGTTTAGGTTCAATTGGTTTGGACCACAGGTGGTCGAGAAGCTTTCTCCACTTGGAACCCTCAAAGTTAATGTTATAGGACTTATTAAGGTGTTCCCAGATTTCATCCCTATCACAAGTTAAGTATAAATATCCATGGCTTTCACCTTGGGAAGAAGAGAACCATTGGGTCATTTAAACTGAGATCACTTATCCTTGTAATTGTCACAACCCCTAGGAAGAGAAAGAATAAAGCATGATTCTCTTAACATAGTGTAAGTTCTCCATTGAGATTAGGGAATGACAAAGTTAATACATAGTGTATGCGGGGAAAGCGGGTTGATGAAACTCAATATATGAAAATATTCCAAAAGACTTGTCCACACACACACATGGGACTTCTTGGTGCAAGTTATGGAGCTATGAAAGATAGCTCAACTTCTCAAGGTTGGTTCCATGGTTATCTATCTCATAAGGTCCCTCAAGCCAATGCCTTTGCTCTTAGATCACTGAGCAAAGTGACTTAAGAATGACTAATGCAAGAATGAGGGATGCTTTAGATTAATTCTAACATGAATGCATTCTATTTATGCATGTTTCTACAAAATGGATTAAACTAGATTATAAGATGACAAGGCTAGTAGCAATACTATCATAACATGATATACTAGTTAATGATTTAAGCTAATGATAATAGAAATACTCTAAAATGCATATTCAATTATTTCCTATTACAAAGAGAGGCTAGATGCAAGCTAAAATTGAGCATAAATGAGATACTAAAAGCTTGGATGATCTTTGAAATGGAGGAAGGAGAGCTCTATTTATAGTGAAAATTGGGCAACAAAGGGTCAAGATTGGAGGAGTTATCAAGGGTCATGATTGAAAGTTATCAATCCATGTTTACAATTTTCACCAATGAAATGGTGACAATTGTCAACATAAGACTGTTTGAGAGGAGAGGTAGGAAACATTAAATGCTTGAGGGGACATGATGGTTACCCTAGGGGGTTGGGTTAGGGTTAGGTTAATGGATATTCCTTTTATCCAAGGGATAAATGAATGTGAAAGGGTTAAAGGGATAATCATGGTCAAAACAATGAATGCTTGATGAGACCCTTGGGTTAGATGAGGGTTAAGTTAGTCAAAAAGTCTCTAACCATGCAAGAGGGTTGAGCTAACCATTAATGGTTTGGAAGACTTTCAAGGTTAAGTTGTTGAAGACCTAAAGCCTTTAATGGTTTTCAAAGACTTTGAAGGTTTGAGAAGTGACTTCCCTTTGCTTAGGGATGTGAAAATGATTAGGATAGGATTAGGCTAATTAGAAGGAGTTAGAAGAATCTAGAAGGGATTTAGGCATGCAAGTGGATTTTGTAGGAGAATGCAAGTGGGAGGAATTTTGGGATTTTCAATTAAAATAAAATCATTTATTTCAATTAAATAGTGTAATTTGCATTTGGATAAATATTTTTAATTTATTTAAACATGAATGTGAATTTTGGATTTAAATAAATCTTAATTTATTTACATGAGAAAAAGGAAGATAAAGCATTAAATGCTTGAAGACTTTGAGGGAAACCATTAAAGGCTTAAGAAGACTCTAGAAAGAAGCCATTAAGTTTGAAGACTTTAAGGGAAACCATTAAAGGCTTAAGAAGACTCTACAAGGAAGCCATTAAGTTTGAAGACTTCAAGGGAAGCCATTAGGTTTTCTTTTTCCAAGTTGTCATCTCGCTTCACTCCATCCATTCAAACTTTCCCTATTAAGGCCTAAAATGCAAGGTTTCAAGTGGGTGAGGATAAATAGGATTTTAAATAAATAATTTATTTATTTAAAATAGTTGTGCAACTTGCATTTGTAGGAAAATACAAGTGGGTGGAGGAATTAATTAAAATAAATTGCTTTATTTCAATTTGGTTGCAAGTTGGAGATTTAAATAAATTAGATTTATTTAATTGGGGTAAACTATTTAATTAAATGTAAATTTAATTAAAAGTAGAGAGAAGGGGTTTAATTAAATAAAACGATTTATTCAATTAAATGATATAAAGGGCTTAAGTGAATTTAAATAAATAAATTGAATAATTTATTTAATTAAATAGAAGAATGTGGTGATTTAATTAAATTAGATTTAACTAAAATATAGGAATGAGAATAAAATGAACATTAAATATTCATTTAGGAATATGGTCATTTATATACGTCTACATTTTGTCCCTCTTTGAAGTGACGTGTGTGCACATGTTGATTCAAAGAAAATGATGTGTTGTCATGATTTGGTTATGATTAGTGTGATGTCTTGTCGAGATGTTCGTGCCATGCCCCAGATTTGATAAACGATGTTGATAATGCCCCCTCGATAGATGAATCAAAATTTTGAAAATTTGATTTTGATTGCATTGTAAATTTTTGTCTATGTTGAATGTGAGAAGTTGATTCATCTCCCGATAATGATGTTTGCGAGGGTTTGATATGAGACCATGAGCAATTTACGTGTTCGTCCACACAACCCTAATTTTCATTTACCCTATAAAAGGGAAAAAGTGAGTTATTTTGTCTCATTTGTGCTTGCTGACTTTGGAGAAAGTGACACTTGGAGAAAAGACAAAATGTCGATTCTGTTTGAGTCTCATTGATTCGAGTGCATTCGGAGGTATTGGAGGCCCGCCACATATGGACCACCAATAAGTCATCATTTTTTACCCCTTTTCGATTTTTGTTTTGTCATTTTGATCATGTTTTGGAATTTTTCCACGCGAATTTAACAGTTTAGCGCATCTGGTTTAAATCATAGTGCATACGATAGGTTGCGTAGCACGTAGTGTTTAACGAAGTAGGGTAGCGTCCAGGTAGATTAGGATAGTGCATAGGGTTATTAGTGCATGAGTGAAAAATGTTGGGTAAAGTGGGATTTTAGATGAAGAAAAATAGGTAGGTTTTTGCCAGTTTTCCAGGGATAAGTGTGAAATATCAGTCTGCATGTTTGTTGTCATTGTTTTTGATAAGTTGTCCAATATGAGTTCCGATATGGTTTTTGGATAGATAACTTGATTTGATTTGCAATGTTTCAAGTTGATATATATGTGGAACTTGAGTTGTTTTATAAGTTGATATGGTTGTGGAACTTGAGTTGTTTTACAAGTTGATATGGTTGTAGAATTTGAGTTGTTTTACAAGTTGATATGGTTGTGGAACTTGAGTTGTTTTAAAAGTTGATATGAATGTGAAACTTGAGTTATTTTACAAGTTGATATGATTGTGGAACTTGAGTTGTGTTACAAGTTGATATGATGTGATATGGAAATGGATTGGATACGATGTAGAACTTGATTAGATGTTCAATGTTTCAAGTTGATATGAATTTGATTTGCGATATGAATTGATTGGATGAAGAAACTGATATTGGACTTGTTTTGTTTTTGACAGGAGCAACTTGGAGTTGTCTTATCGTGAGAGCAATTTTCGAGACCATGGTCATTGATACCACGATTGACGCAGGTTGACAGGGATATCATTGAGAGGTGTGGCTCGAGCAGAGACTTTGGAGAGAGCGGTGGCGGGTGGCTCGATGAGAGACACCCTGAGGGAGTTGGCTTTGAGAGCCAAGGAGGTGGAGTACTACCAGAGGCATTATGAGGATGTGGTTCCTAGGGAGCACCGAGTTCCGAGTTTCACAGCTTCGAGATCTAGTCGATCTAGGAAGACTGGGTCGAGGACAAAGAGTAGAGGCGTGACATGGCCTATTCATCAGGATCCACCTGGGGATCCTGGTGCTGGTACATCTCTGGCAAGACCATCACCCTCGGGAGATAGTCATACTTGAGAGACGTTGTCTCTATTGTATTTGATCATTTTGTTGTATTTGGCACAGACATGACATATTTGGCATATTGATCATTTTTTAGATATATATGACACCATTTTCTTTGATCCTCATGTGATGTGTTATGGATGATGCTTTCTATATGATTTTTTTGCTTCTATGATGATGATGCAATGCTTAGATAGATGCATGTGATTTGATATGTGATGAATATGATGTGATAATGCATGATGTATGATATGTATCTTGTATAATATGATTTGATGTGAGATGTATCTTGAAAATGAGATGTATGATAATAATATGTTGTGAGATGTATTGTGAAAATGAGATGTATGATAATGATATGCTGTGAGATGTATCTTGAAGATGAGATGTATGATAATGATATGTCGTGAGATGTATCTTGAAGATGAGATGTATGATAATGATATGTTGTGCGCAACTAATTGTAAAATGATATGCAACTAATTTGAGCATCCTCATTCTACGTTTGTCATCCCAGTATAGTCACATATTTTTGCCTTCTTTGCAGGTATCATCATTGAGCATTGATTTGTTTGGGATATGTTAAAAAATTATACAAGCATAATGGTATAATTGAACCATAATGACCTGAGAAAAATTTACATGATTTTTGATTTTGCAAGATGGCACAAGCGTCAAGATATAATTGAACCAGGATGACTTGAGTGCGGATTGCGTATAAACAAACAAGATTAAACCATTTGTATGTGCAAAGTGGATTCATGTCTTCAGTGATATGCTTTGAATCACGTCTCGAGACAAGTATTTGCACAGTACAAATGATCGCCTCACAGACAAAAAACTAAAAAGATATTGGAGGCTCCATGACTTTCTCTAGCTCAATGCATCGTTGAGAAAATGTAGAGGATCCAATAGTTCAAAAAGAGTTCAAGTGCCAAAATAGTATGAACTTCATGCAAGATGCAACATTTGATACTTCATAAAATCATCCTTCATGTGTTATGAATCCATTAAGTGTATCCGTGTTTGGTTCTCTTCATGTTTTGTTGAATGTTTGTCTTAACATGATTCTCTTGGTTCGCTGCAAGTTCTTGATTTATTGATAGGATAGGATGTAGATCAATGTTGCCCTTGGCTAGATTTACCGCCCGACGTGGATATGTACAGTGATTACCAAGCCATGGTGGGATATGATGAAATGATTTGTGGATAGGCCAGGATAGTGACTACGCTAAGTATGTCCTGGATAATGCTTAGTTTGATAAAGGTGTTGGGAAATGGCCATTAGTACTTGGATTAATGGATATATAACAGGCTCGAGAATAAAGATAGATAGAGGAGCTGTACTCTCACAATAGCGCCTGTTTGGCAGGTTTTCACTAGTTGTTTTTATTGTATATTTTTTTATTTGCTTTTTCTGATTTTTAATTTTTTCTTTTTTCTTTTTCCGTGCATTAGACTACTCAAGTGTAGTATTTCTTCAAATGGATGTTGTTGGTTGGTTCGTTGAGCACATCGCCTTTTGAGGTAGTTAGCTGATAGGCGCCTGATCCATGGGCTGATATGATGACATAGGGACCCAACCAATTAGGTTCAAACTTCCCTTTCTTCTCTCGATCCTATTGATTCCTATGATTTTCTTTGAGTACTAGATCACCTATTTTGAAGATTCTAGGTATGACCTTGTGGTTGTAGCTTCTGCACATGCGCTGCTAGTACACTTTAAGGTGAGTATAGGTATGTTGTCATTTTTCATCCAGAAGTTCTAATTCTTGTAATCTATTGACTTGATACTCTTCATCTAGAATGAGACCTTTCAAATATACTCTGAGAGATGAGATTCCTACCTCTAGGGGTAAAATTGCTTTGGATCCATACACCAATTAATATGGCGTGGCTCCTGTCGGTGTGCGGATGCTAGTTCTATATGCCCAAAGTGCTGGATTGAGTTGCATGTGCCAATCTTTTTCTGCATAATTTACTGTCTTCTTGAGGAGTTTCAATATGGTTTTATTGGATGCCTATGCTTGACCATTCCCCTGTGGGTAGTAAGGTGTAGAAACGATGTTGGATTTTGAATCATTCACATAGTTCTCTCACATCCTGATTTTTGAAAGGACATCCATTGTCTGTGATGATGGAACTTGGAATGCCATATCTGCAGATCAGATAATTAAGAATGAAAGAGGCAATCTGTTTTCCAGTAACTGTGGTCATGGGAACTGCTTCAATCCATTTGGTAAAGTACTTCGTTGCCGTGATAATGAACTTGTGTCCATTTGAAGATGAAGGATGTATTTTGCCTACTAAGTCCAGGCCCCACTGACAAAAAGGCCAAGATTTTGTAAATGGCTACAATTCCTGTGCTGGTGCATGTATAAGATTACCATGGATTTGGCATTTAGGACATTTCTTTGCAAATTGATATGAGTCCTTTTCCATCGTCGGCCAATAATATCCCATTCTTAGAAGTTTTTTAGCAAGAGTAGGACCACTTGAATGTGTGCCACATATGCCTTCGTGAAGCTCGTGTAAAGCAGAGTCAGATTCATTACGATCAAGGCAACGAAGAAGAGTACCATCTAGACCTCGATAGTAAAGAGTATCAACCGTTAGGGTATAATGGGCAACTTGTCGGATAAAGTTGTGTTTCTGGTTCCGAGATAGGTCAATGGGTAGGGTATTGGTTTTAAGATATTCATATATCATTCCATATAAGGGAGAGTCTGAACCAGTTAAGGCATAGATGACTTGGGATGCAGAATTGTCATAGGCTGGGG
Organism: Cryptomeria japonica; assembly: GCF_030272615.1. Lineage (NCBI taxonomy): Eukaryota > Viridiplantae > Streptophyta > Pinopsida > Cupressales > Cupressaceae > Cryptomeria > Cryptomeria japonica. The sequence continues at coordinate 192,054,197 of NC_081414.1, read as the reverse complement.
AAAACAATTGCTCTACCAGGAATTCATAATGATCCTATTGCTCTAGAATTTGTATCAGCAAAGCGATAGTAAACATTGCATCAGTTGCTCTGTTGTCCATCCTTGGTATTTGTTCAAAGGTGATGTGTACAAAATATTGTTTGAAGTCATCCACCATTCTTTTGTAGGGTAGCAGCTTGTCATATTTCATCTGATATTCATCATTGATTTGGTTTATAACCAGTTGTGAATCTCCATAGACTTTGAGTTCTATGATTCTCCATTCTACAACCATTTTGATTCCCGTGACCAATGCTTCATACTTAGCGATGTTTTTTGTGCATGGAAACATAATTCTATATGATCTTGGTATGGTGTGTCCTTCTGGAGTGACGAACAAGATGTTGACACCGGAGTCGTGTTGAGTGTAAGAACCATCAAAGTATAGGGTCCATTGCTTGGTGGAAATAGTAAGGACATCTCTATCTGGAAATTCGATCTCCATTGGTTATTTACCAGGTAGCAGTGCTTTAGCTAGTTGATCGGCAATTACCTGTCCCTTGATAGCTCTTCGCTCCGTGTAGTGAATATCAAACTCAATAAGAATCATGACCTATTTAGCCAATCTGCTTGTAAGAGCTTCTTTGTTGAGAAAATATTTGAGAGGATCAATCTTTTCTACAAGCTTGATTGTGTGAGCTAGCATGTAATGTCGGAACTTTTGAGAGGCAAAGACCATAGCTAAGCAGACCTTCTCAATTAATGTGTAATTTAGCTCATAGCCATTTAATGTCCTACTAATGTAATATATAGCTCGTTCCTTGCCTTTTTGATCTTCTTGTGCTAATAATGTCCTCAATGATATGTCAGTAGTAGATACGTAGAGAATGAGTGGCTTTCCTGCTATTGGTGGTACCAGAACTGGTGGATTCATTAGATATTGCTTGATCTGATAGAATGATTCCACACATTTGGCTTCCCATTTGAAGGAAACATTCCTATGTAGCAGATGATTGAATGGTAGACTTTTATCTGCTAGTTGGGCAATGAACCGCCTGATTGACTGGAGTCGTCCTTGTAGAGATCTGAGTTGGTTGATATTTTTAGGTGGTGGCATTTCCATGATGGCCTGTACCTTCGCTGGATCTACTTCAATGCCTTTTTCTGAGACTATGTAGCTTAGTAATTTGCCCGATGTTACCCCGAAGACACACTTCTTAGGGTTGAGCCTGACTTGGAATTTCTCCAATCTTTCAAATATTTTCTCTAGTCTGTCCAGATGTTATGCCTGGATGAATGATTTTGCTAGTAAATTGTCCACATAGTCTTCCATGAAGGTATCATCATATCATAAAATATTGTTGTCATTGTGCTTTGATAAGTTGCCCCAACATTCTTCAAGCCAAAAGGCATGACATTCCAACAATACGTTCCCCATGGACAGGTGAATGTTGTTCTATCTTGATCCTTTGGACCGATCTTGATTTGGTTATAGCCAGAAAAACCATCCATTAGTGATAACATCGCATGGCCTGCTGTGAGGTCTACAATTATGTCGATACTTGGTAAAGGAAAGTCATCCTTTGGAAAAACGTTGTTGACATCTCTAAAATCTGTGCATATCCTGATACTGCCATTTGGTTTTGAAACTGACACAATGTTTGAAATCCACTCGGCATAGTCTATAGGTCAAATAAATCCGACGTCTAATAGTTTCTTTAGCTCAACTTTAACCATGAGTGCCACATGTGGATTCATCTTTCTCATTTTTTTCTTAACTGGCTTAGCTCCTAGAGCAATAGATAAGTGATGCATAATTAATTATGGATCAATCCTGGGCATATCTACGTAGGACCAAGCAAAATTGACTTGTTTTTCTTTGAAGAATTTGATAAATTTTTGTTTTTCTTCCTCTGTCAGAGATTCGGCTAGGTGTATGTTTCGGATTGCCTCTATTGTACCAATGTCGATTGATTGAGTGGGCTCAATCAATATGGGTGATCGCTCGTGATAATGCTCAGGAAGAGTGTCAAGTCTCCCATCGTTGGGCGTCTTAAAAAGGTTTTCACCCTCAGATGCGTCCTTTATTTTTACTTTTTTGTGATCTAGTGCTGCCATTGACTTGTTTTAAGCAATAGATCCTTTATTGATTTTATTTTTGCAACTGAGAGACTTGGCACCCTCTTGATTGCAGACATCATTACTTTGTTCACTGGTAGAGTCTATTTTTTGGGTTGAGGGTACATAAGTAATGGATAATGGACTCATCATCTGGAAAAATAGGTATGTCATGTTGTTTAGGTTCATCCCACTCTATGAGGTCAGGGAAGACAAGTGGTAAAGTGTCATTGGGTGGATCAAGTTCAGCTGTTGTAAGTGTCATGATAGAGATATCGTCAAGGTTGGCTAAAACATTGAAGAAGTTAATGATTTTTTTTAGGTCTTTGATGGTATCATCTTCTGTGTAGACTTGCTCATAGTGTTGTTGCTCGTTTTCCTTAGCTTCATAGATATTTTGTGGACCAAATTCAAGTAGTCTAGGCTTTGTGCCTTGTTCTTCTTGAGAAAGGGGTATATGACTAGTATTTTCATTAGCATCTTCAGTAGCATTTGAATAGTTGCCCCATTCATACTCATTTGAATCAGTCTCATAGGTATTATCCCATATTCTTTCAGTGTTGTGAATAGGAATGTTGTATGGTGAAAATAGGTCTTTGATAATTGATACTAGTCTGATGGTTTTCTATGATTCTGTGTCAGATCTAGCTTCTATTCTTTGCATCTATTCATATACTATCTCTTCTCGGGGAGGAATGATGTCGTTAGGAGGTGATTCCTCTTTGTTGGAAATAGGTGCTTGAATATGATGTACCTCTGCACAATGTGATTGTGTTGTTTGAAGGACTAATTTCTCTCGATGTTTCCTTTTTTCTTGGTATTCATGTTCTTTATGTATTGTTTCTGCCGACTCAAATAGTGCTTCCTGCCATGAGTCCTCCTTGTATTTCTTCTTTGCTTTCCACTGTGGTTTCTGATATTTGTTTGGTGTCTTCCTTGGCGGTAGGGTGTGTTCATAGCCTAATCCCTTTTTGTCTTTACAAAATTGTGAAGGAGGATCTAAGGGTTATGTGATGCCTTCCTTACGCTTGCCAACAGGGCCTTTGCCATTGTATCCCATTTGTTGCATAATTAGATAGCCCTTACCATACAGTTGTGTTGGTATAGTGACTTCCATAGTAGCTGCTCTGACTTCTTCCTCATCCTTGTATAGCCAACTAAGTATGTCCTTTTCTTCTGATTCATGTGCTAGAGTGCCTAGTTGGATAAATTTGCCATCAAACTTGGTGATGGGCTGTGTTGTTTTATGTGTTGATTCTGAAGGTAACCCATGAGATTGAGGTGATGCTGGTAGGCTAGTTAAACACAAGGGTTCCAAAGAGTACTCTCCCATGCCTTGTTCTTTGATTTTCATCTTTTGTTTGAAATCTATGGATAGAGATTTAGGTTTTTCTTGCTGAAGATCTAGTGCTGAGGGAGCTTGTTTTTCTTTGTTACGTGGAACCAAACTATCCTGGGCTGCCCCCATAGCATTTCAATGTTGAAAAGGGTTATGATCTGCTGATATAGAAACTTCTTGTTCATTGTAGGGAAACTTAACACACTGGTGGTAAGTTGGGGGTACTGCTTGCATTTCATGCATCCAAGGTCGACCCAATAAAATATTATATGTGAGGTCTATGTCTAAGACTTGGCACATAGTGTCCTTTTGTATTGGTCACACTTGAATTGGCAACACCACCATTCCTTTGGATGACCTTTCCTCATCATCATATGCTTTGATAGTGATCTTTTTGTGGGGATCAATAGACTGCTCAGAGAAGCCTAATGCACGGATAATTTTTAAGGTACAGATATTGAGTCCAGCTCCTCCATCTATTAATACTCTTTTAACACGATGTTTGTAGACCAAGACTTCTATGTGAAGTAGAGTATTGTGTGGATGGCTTAATGAGATATTATCTTGCTCAGAAAAGGTGAGACTATGAGGCCTTATCATATGAGCCACCATGGCTTGGAATTTGTCAGTATCCAGATCCTGGGGTACATTTGTTTCCAACAGCACTTGTTCCAAGATGTCTTTGTGTTTGGGTGAAAGTTTCAACAACTCAAGTATAGATATTTGAGCAGGAGTTTTGCGCACTTGACTGACCAGATCATATTGTATTTTAGGGATGATGTTTGTTCTTGATGTATGCCCTTTCAAGACATATTTTTGAGCTCTGGTGGTTACATTGATTGACTCATCTTCTCGTTTGTCCTTGATTTTGATGACATTTATTTGATTGTCTTCCGCTGAGATATGATTGATGGTGTTATTGTATATGTGATTGATACGAGCTCCACATGTATCGTTTGAGGTTGAAGCTCCATCCTTGTTTTAGTTTGGAAGAGGATTTTTAAAGGCCCCATGGTCACCATTTGTTTTGAGACCATCGATTGTTAAATCTCCTCTGTCAATCATGTCTTGGACAATGTTCTTCAGTCTCGTGCAATCATTTGTTTGATGACCTTTGTTTCGATGAAAATCACAAAAGTGTGAGTCATTCCACCAAGGTGGTTTGACTTGTGGTTCAAAGTTGTTGATTGCTGGTAATGAAATAATTTTATTTGGCAGAAGCTCTCGGAAGGCTAACTCCAATGATTGTCCTAATGGTGTGTAAACGCATTTTTGAAAGTTGTTGATGTTACCTCATGAATTATTATTAGGCCCTCAATTTGTGTTATTATTTTGAGCACTGTTGGTGTTGTTTGTGTTGAGAGGATCTTGATCAGTATTTGGTGCATAAGTGTTAGTGCCTTGGTTAGCACCCTTTGGATTCTTTGTAGCTTGGGGATATCCTAATAAAGCCAATACTGGTTGTTTGGATTTAGCCTCATTAGCTTCAGTGCCTCCCTCATTAGCAGTGTTCTTATTTCTAGTCCAGAATCTGGATTTGTCTAAGTTGTTGTTGTTTTGGTTATTGTAATAAGAGTTGGATGAATTCATTCCTTCTTTGAAAAATTTCAATATCCCTTTCTTAATACATGCTTCTTCTACTTGGATGCCATTTTCAATCAATTTGGAAAAAGATGGTATGCATTGGAGTTTGAGTAGGTAACTCATCTCTCTATTCAAGTTGTTGATGACAATTTCCATCTTTTCTTTTTCGGGTACATCTCGAGGATATCTCGAAACCATCCATCACCAATGTTGAAGGAACACCATGAATGTTTCATTGTTTTTCTACTTGGTATTGCAGACATCTAGCATAGTGATAGCATGTTGAATGTTGTAGGAATATTGAGTTATGAATTTGTTGACCAATTCATCAAATGATTTGACAAGAGGTGTGATTTTGGATAGCCATTCCATTGTTTGCCCTCCCAAGCTTCTTGGGAACAACCTCATCAAATAGGTGTCATCATGAGCGAATTCAAGACTCATGGTACAGAATTCTTGGACATGATCACGCAGATCACTTTTCCCATCATATTTGTCAAATTTTGGAATGTCTGAGTTTGGGGGAAAAGGCACCATGTTCAACCGTCTGTCAAAAGGATAAGGACAAATTTCATTTAAGGAATACTGTACTGTTTATCCCTGTTGCATGTCTTGCATTTGTCTCTGCAGCATTTGCATTTGCTGTGTAAGAGCAACCAAGGGTGCATTTATTTTCCAAGGGAAGAGTTTTTCCCTTGCATTAGTTCTCAGCTGAAATGGTGTGTGAAATGGTATGTTTTGCTCGGGTAAATTCTATTCTAGCAGATTTTGCTCTGGTGTGTTTTATTTTGGGTCAAGTGCTTCCTCCTCTCTTTGTCATTCTTGATAGTCATAATGTTGGGACCTTGTTCTAAACATGTCAGTGTCAAAGTCATCAGGAAGTTTAACTCCTTTGCTTGTGAGCATGAGCAAATATTTTTCTTTGTCATTTTCTATGAGTCTTTCTACGATTTTTTGAAATGAAGCGCTTTCTTGACACTCTTGGAGGAGTTCCTCAGAAATTTCAGTGTCTTCTAAATTTGGACCCTCAAAAGGATTTGATAATCTTCGATCCATGCTGGACTCTGGTTATGTTTCGCTTTGTTTGTTTCGTTGAGAGCGAGTGACAGTGGGCATTTTTAGAAATATTCGGGGGCTGGTGGTGGCAACCTTGGTATGTTATAAGTGATGCACTCTTCAAGAAATAATGTTGGATTGATCTTTCCTCTACGATTGATTTGTTGGCTAAATGCTGATTTTTGACAGGATGCTCTACTCCTTAATGGTTCCTTTCAAATTCGTTGGTTTTGTTTTGAAAATACAAGCGGATATGAAGAAGGAATGTTTGATGAGATTTAAAGAGTTGGCAATTGATGTATAAAAACCTATTCCTTTTTGCAAGTTTTAGGGAACTGGGTTGTTGTTTCATCAACTCAGTGTTATGATAAATACTCTTTCTTCTCAGAATATGAGGATTAGTCATGCACAAGTGATCAATGGTTTCCTTTGGTTTGTTTTGGATTTAGTTTAGCTTGTTTTTGGAAACTCAAGTTTTATTTTATCAAATGAAGGTTTAGATGCCCCCTCACGACAAAGTGTGTCAAACGATATGAAATATGAGCTTTCCCGATATGGAAACTTGATTTGACAACCTGGAGTTTTTAAAACAAGTGTGTTATAGGATATAAATCTATATGATTGAAGGACCTATTTGATACCTATGATGAGGTTTCCTGATTTTGATAGGAGAGATGTGTATCTTGTGACTAGTTTTCAGATTTTGGACAACTTTGTTTGACGAAAAAATTGTTTTGAGAATAGTTTTGGATACTCTGTTTTGGTTTTTTGTTTGATGAAGTTTAGGGTGAGGAAGGAAAGCTCCCTAAATTGTTCTCAGATTTCTCAAAAATAGCCTCTGTTTTGCCCCCTATTTTCTTGGTTTGGCTACGCGCTAAGATAGAGACAAAATGCGTTATAGAAATTCCTCAACGCGCTATAGAAAAGACTCCATGCGCTAAGCTATTGCTTCAACATGCCAAACTGTTTTCAAAATGCATTACTTAAAACTGCTAGTTTTGGAGCTATGAAGGATAGCTCAACTATCCTTGTCCACAAACACACTTATTCCAAAAGACTTGTCCACACACACACACACATGGGACTTCTTGGTGCAAGTTATGGAGCTATGAAGGATAGATCAACTTCCCAAGGTTGGTTCCATGGTTCTCTATCTCACAAGGTCCCTCAAGCCAATGCCTTTGCTCTCAGATCATTGAGCAAAGTGACTTAGGGATGACTAATGCAAGAATGAGGGATGCTTTAGATTAATTCTAACATGAATGCATCCTATTTATGCATGTTTTTACAAAATGGATTAAACTAGATTATAAGATGACAAGGTTAGTAGCAATACTATCTTAACATGATATACTGGTTAATGATTTAAGCTAATGATAATAGAAATACTCTAAAATGCATATTCGATTATTTCCTATTACAAAGAGAGGCTAGATGCAAGCTAAAATTGAGCATAAATGAGATACTAAAAGCTTTGATGATCTTTGAAATGGAGGAAGGAGAGCTCTATTTATAGTGAAAACAGGGCAACGAAGGGTCAAGATTGGAGGAGTTATCAAGGGTCAGGATTGAAAGTTATCAATCCATGTTTACAATTTTCACCAATGAAATGGTGACAATTGTCAACATAAGACTGCTTGAGAGGAGAGGTAGGAAGCATTAAATGCTTGAGGGGATATGATGGTTACCCTAGGGGGTTGGGTTAGGGTTAGGTTAATGGATATTCCTTTTATCCAAGGGATAAATGAATGTGCAAGGGTTAAAGGGATAACCATGGTCAAAGCAATGAATGCTTGATGAGACCCTTGGGTTAGATGAGGGTTAAGTTAGTCAAAAAGTCTCTAACCATGCAAGAGAGTTGAGTTAACCATTAATGGTTTGGAAGACTTTCAAGGTTAAGTTGTTGAAGACCTAAAGCCTTTAATGGTTTTCAAAGACTTTGAAGGTTTGAGAAGTGACTTCCCTTTGCTTAGGGATGTGACAATGATTAGGATAGGATTAGGCTAATTAGGAGGAGTTAGAAGAATCTAGAAGGGATTTAGGCATGCAAGTGGATTTTGTAGGAGAATGCAAGTGGGAGGAATTTTGGGATTTTCAATTAAAATAAAATCATTTATTTCAATTAAATAGTGTAATTTGCATTTGGATAAATATTTAAATAAATATTAATTTATTTAAATATGAATGTGAATTTTGGATTTAAATAAATCTTAATTTATTTACATGAGAAACATAAAGATAAAGCATTAAATGCTTGAAGACTTTGAGGGAAACCATTAAAGGCTTAAGAAGACTCTAGAAAGAAGCCATTAAGTTTGAAGACTTTAAGGGAACCATTAAAGGCTTAAGAAGACTCTAGAAGGAAGCCATTAAGTTTGAAGACTTTAAGGGAAACCATTAAAGGTTTCAAGCGGGTGAGGATAAATAGGATTTTAAATAAATAATTTATTTATTTAAAATAGTTGTGCAATTTGCATTTGTAGGAAAATACAAGTGGGTGGAGGAATTAATTAAAATAAATTACTTTATTTCAATTTGGTTGCAAGTTGGAGATTTAAATAAATTAAATTTATTTAATTGGGGTAAACTATTTAATTAAATGTAAATTTAATTAAAAGTAGAGAGAAGGGGTTTAATTAAATAAAATGATTTATTCAATTAAATGATATAAAGGGCTTAAGTGAATTTAAATAAATAAATTAAATAATTTATTTAATTAAATAGAAGAATGTGGTGATTTAATTAAATTAGATTTAACTAAAATAGAGGAATGAGAATAAAATGAACATTAAATATTCATTTACGTCTACACATAGTTCATCCCAAAGGGATGAGATGACAATCCCTTACGATGTCGTTGAGGCACTTGATTCCTTTAGTAGCCCAATTTTTGGCTGAGCATCCTTGTGTAAGAGCAAGAGGGTTACCCTTATGGTGCAAGTTCCACCAAATTGAACGTTCTCCACATATCAACATATCCTTTCCTATAATACCATTGTTCATAATGAGATTCCTAGACCCTTCCCATGCTTTCCAAATGGCCTTAATTCAAATCTTGAAGCTCTTGTTCTACTAACTTTGCTACTTGTATTTTGGAACATGCAAAGTATCCAATAGATACTAAGAAATCGATACCTGCTTTGTGTTTTGATGACAAAAGTGACTAGAGCCCCACAAGATGCCTCACATACTCTAGCAAAATTATCCTATCATTACAGTATCAGGGAAGCAGCATTGGGTTTCCTATGAATCCGTTAGCCCTGATGTAAGTAGAGCGTGGGTTTTGGATAAGCCAACATGCCCACTCTCGAATGATAGCCATGGCCTACAGGCTAATCCGATATCCTACATCTCCAGTCAATTTGATTATTATTGGAAAGACGAAGGCATCCTTAATTATTTTAAAATGAGTCTTTACATTGGCTAGAGTGAGCTGAGCATAATAATCCCATATCTTCTTCTATCCTTCCTCCTCTCCCAACTGACCTTCTACTTGTAGCCCTAGAAACTACCAATAACCAAGTCATCCAATGAAAGATGTTTCCAAGCTTTACCTTGCTTTGGGACAGATTGGGTAGTATTGTATCTAACTAGCACCTTTCAAGGCTCCTTCCCTTCCAAAGCCTTAAATATCCATTTTGTTGCCAATAACATGCCTTGAAGTCGCATATCCTTCAAACCTAGGCCTCCTTTAGGTTTGCTCATCGTGCACCATTTTCATTTAACGGAATGAGCCTTCTTCTTGCCTCTACCGTCTTACCAAAGAAAATCCATGATTTGTTTCTGAATGTAACTTTGTTCATAGTTATTAAAGAGTCATGTAGATGTGTACTAGATATTATAAGAAGATAAAAAAATTTGGTAGACTTTCACCCTCGAAAGGAAGTGCTTATTCCATTTTCTGAGCTTGCAATCAAATTTTCCTCTAATCTATAGCCACATTTCTTTGAGGTTAGGGCTAACAGAGAAAGGGATTCCCAAATATTTGACTTGGTGCTTTAGACCCCCCCATAAGATATAATATTTGCTAAACTAGTGAGGGGGGTGGGGGTCCCTGTTAATAAGATGGGAGGGGGGGGAGGGGGGGGGTGTGAACCATAAAAACTCACTATGCAATATATTTATCAGATTCAACCTTGGTAGCCTTTACTGCTATGCAACTATGATTGTAAATCATTCAAACTCATAAACATATACACTTAAGACATCATAACACATTTAACACTAGATTTAACGTGGAAACCCAAATAGGGAAAAACCACTGTGGGATTTCGGACCCATTAAGAAATATACCCTTCTAGAGTATACTCGGTTAAAAGCCAATCCCGTTACAGATTACATAAACACATTGCTAGATGTGACCCGGTTAAGGGATTTCCCTCAGACTTGTTAGAGTCTTGCACTTTGTTAGAAGTGACCTTGTCAAAGGATTTCAAACACTCATTCAGAATGTTACCTTGCTAGAGGATTTACAAATAAGATTGTTAGGTCCACTCGGTTAAGAGATTTCCTGTCACTTACAAAATAAATAACAGTATAAAATATATTTGCAACTTCACATCTGAAATGCTAAAGCAGATTCTATGTGCTCAAAATAATCTTGTCATAAGACTTATCTTGCTTTTTGCTGGGCTTCTCAATCTGTTCTTCAATCTTCTGTGCTCGGTGATCACTGTTATAGTATCACTGTTCTTCTATTTGCCCACATACATTGTTCATCAACAATTTCTTATTTATAAACAATTCCTAATCGCTTAATCTCCTTGATCACATTTCCCATGATCAATCTTAGCCATTAGATCTTCAAACTTGACTAGGTTCATTGTATCCTTCGATCTGAAAATGTTTTATCTAGCCTCGGAACTTGTATTCCTTCCTTGGAACTTGTGCAAGGTTATGACCATTCAATCTGCGCTGTAGATCTAACTCCTGTATTTTCATTGTCGTAGATCCTTAACAAACTTCTTGCACGACATACCAATCATCTATACATCTCCAGCTCATTGGCATATTTCATTTAATAATGCTTTCGTCCGTCCAATGCATTCTGTTATAACTTGGTTGTTACTTGGTAAATACTGAACCTTTACTCAGTAGACATTATGCCTTCTTTAACCGATAGCGATAACCTTAGGGTTTACCGACTAGCATCTTGCTCGGTAACATAGAATAGTATCAAACCTTAACTAATTCTATAGCTTGAAATCTTTTCTCCTTCTTGTTCAGTCTTCGAATACTCATATATAGGATATCAAAACAACAAGATCTCATCACTGTCTAACTCGGTAATAGTTGCCCATTAAATAACTTATTACTCTCCTTCATTTTTACATTCATTCTGTGTCACTTACCGACATCTTTATACTCATCAAAACATACTCTTTAAGATATGGCAACATCATACTAAATCAGAAAATCAATTGCTTGACATCAATGACGAAATAATATTATTAAGACAGTAATCATCCTTTCTCAGTTATATCCACAATCTTCAACAACCTTCTCAATATCCTTATACCAACAAACTTATTGAAATGCCAACATTCTCCCTTTGTGAAATGCTAACAATCTCCCCCTTTGGCATTGATGACAAAAACTAACTTTAATGGCAATACCAACTTGATTTATTTCAATTGATTCAGATTCAGATTGCTATTTAAACTTCTCCTAAAATTTTCTCCCCCCAGTCATTAGTCTTATCCTATCTGTCTTTACTAATTAGTCTTCTCCCCCTTTGACAACAATGCCAAAAAGTAAAACTAATTCATGATTCCTTCCACCGTGAAGTAATTTTCTTGCTGAAAATACAAATGTATCATCTCAGTCTCAGTCAGAGCAACTTGTCTTTAATCACTATTTCCTGCACAACTTTAGGCAACCTCCTAAAGTGTGCAAAGCAACATCAACTCATAAATAGTTATCCTGTAGATTCATAGAATTGATGCTTTCACCGAACTCAGTCAATGAGTACTAGATAAGCGTAGGACCCCTAATTTACTTCTGAGATACTCAAAAGTGTCCCTTGGTAGTGGCTTTGTGAAGATGTCTACTATTTGTTCCTTTGAACTAATATATTCCAGCACAACTTTCTTCTCTTGAAATTCTTCACTGAGATAATGATACTTTATAGAAATGTGCTTTGTCTTAGAATGCATTACCGGATTCTTTGAAATGTTAATGGCGCTAGTATTATCACATAATATAGTTACTGGTTTGGTAACTTTCTCATTCATTCCTTCCAACAGTTGTTTGATCCATGCAATATTGGTACAATTCAATGCTGCAACGACATATTCAGCTTCAGTTGTTAACTGTGAAATGCATCCTTGTTTATTGCTAAGCCAACTTACTAGTTTGTTTCCCAGAAAGAAAGCTCCACCGCTTGTGCTTTTCCTATCATCAATGTTTCCTGCCCAATCAACATCAGTATAGACTTTTAAGTCAAAATCATTCCTTTTTATATACTAAGCCATAATCTTCAGTGCCTCTCAAGTATCTGAAAATTCTCTTGATTGTTGTCATATGGGTTTCTTTGGGATCTGTAGAAAATCTTGCAACTATACCTACTGCATGTGTTATATCTGGCCTGCTGTGAACCATATATTGCAACTTTCCAATCATAGATCGGTAAAGTGTCTCATCAATAGATGCAGATTCATCATTCTTTGATAGTTTACAATTGGTAGTCATAAGAGTACTTACAGGTTTAGAATCCTCTATTCCAAATTTCTTCAAGATTTCCTTTATATACTTGGATTGAGTAATGAAAATCTCATTTTTCATTTGTAGTATTTGTAGACCTATAAAATACTTTATTTCACCGATTAAGGACATCTCAAATTCTTCGCACATTTCATTTCCAAAGTTCTTGCATAAAGAATCATTTCCACAAAAAATAATATCATCAACAAATATGGCTGAAAGCAGTATTCCATTGTCCTCATCATTCTTCATATACATGTTGTTTTCACTTGTCCTTATAAATCCAATCTTGATTAAGTAAGAGTGCAGTCTTTCATACCATGTTCTAGGTGCTTTCTTTAGACCATACAATGCTTTGTTCAACTTACATACCTGATCTTTATTCATGTCTTCAATAAATCCTTCAGGTTGTTCAATATAAACTTCTTCTTCTAGCATACCATTTAAAAATGCAGATTTAACATCCATTTGATATACTTTGAAATTTTTGTAAGCAACATATGCCAACAATGTTCTCACTCCTTCAAGTCTTGCCACAAGTGCAAAAGTCTCACCATAATCTATTCCTTCTTCTTGAGCATAACCTTTGCAAATTAGTCTTGCTTTATTTTGAATGACCTCTCCTTTTTCATTTAGCTTATTTCTAAAAATCCACTTTGTATCGATTACATTTTCCTCTTTTGGTATTGGGACCAGTGTCCATGTTTCATTCTTCTTGATTTGTTCAATCTCTTCTATCATAGCATTTATCCAATGTTCATTACTAAATGCCTCTTTTACTATCCTCGGTTCAAATTCAGATATCAGACATGTGTTTTGTCTCAGTTTGTTCCTTGTCATCACTGGATCATCCTTATCTCTTATAATTTGACCTGATGCATGATTTATTCTGACATACTTAGCTAATATAGGCTTGGTAGGATCTGTATGATCTTCTTCATCACAAAGATCAGTGTGCACAAGATCTAAAATTCCTTTAGAAGTATAGGAATTACTTGTAAAGCTTGACTCTGTCATCTTACCCATCTAACATCATCGACATATTGCATTCTCAAGTTTTTCCAAGCTTGGTAGACCTCTTACTCGATGCTTCTTACTTATTTTGATCAGGTTATCAAAATTTACATGACAAAACCTTTTATGTCATAACCAGGTATCTTCTATTTTAGCATACACACAATTGTTCTGAGTTGAGTCAAGATGAAATGTATTACCTTTTATTTGTGTCCCGGAAGTAGCCAACTTTCCATGTTTGTCATGAACTTTGACACTTCCTTTCTGAAATTCTATTCGGTATCCTGTATTGTTTAGTTGTGCTACACTCAACAAATTGTATTTCAAACCTTCAACCCAGTATACATCATCACATTTAGCATTGTCAAGAAGTGTGATAGAACCTTTACCTTTCACCAGACAAGGTGCATCATTACCAAATCTTACATAGCCTCCATCATAGTCTTCTAATTTAACAAACTTGTGTTTGTCACCTGTCATGTGATGTGAGCATCCACTATCTATGATCCAAGAATCATTTTTATTTATGTGAGATATTAAGGCTTTTTCTTCATACCTTTCTTCATCTGATCCATCTTTGATAGCCACATAAATAACTTCCTCTGTCTCAGTCCCATCAGATTTGTCATCGTTGGATTCTTCATCAGCTATAGGAATGTCTTTTTATCTCTCCTTCTGAAGTTTCAGTGTCCTCTGTATTGATTGTCTTTCTGTCTGTCATCTCGGTATTCTCTCTTTTCACTAGATTCTTTGTCAGGACATTTAGAAGCCATATGTCCTATTCTATCACAATTAAAACATTTTAAAGGTAACTTTCCTTTATACTTACCTTTGCCTCTTGGTAACCTTCTAGCTAATAGTTGTTCAAACTCTTCTTGCTTTCTGATTTCCTCATATAGTTTGTGTACCTCTTCCATGTTTTTGCGAAATCTCTCACTTGCTCCATTGTGATTTCCTTCAGTATACTTATACATTCTATCATTGTAATCATCAGATTCACCAAGATGAAAAGAACTGAATGCAGATTCAACTTTATTTACCGAAGACCTACTATTATCAAAATTACTTAACTCAAATGCATGTAGCTTACTGATAGTAGCATCCAAGGATACTAGCATGTGTGGTACAGACCTTAATTCATTTATTGTAGAGATTTGAATGGCATAAGCAGGTAGAATTGTTCTGAGCAACTTACTTGTTACATCCTTTTCTTCAATAGTTCCTCCCGCTCCTTTGATTTGATTGACAATTTCCTTTAACCTTGTACTGTATTGGTTATTTTCTCACCTTCATTCATTCTCATGGATTCTAGTTGACCTCTTATATTTTCTACTTTTGCTCTCTGAACATGTTCATCACCACCATACACAGATATAAGATTATTCCACACATTGCAGCCTTCTAGATCATTAAACTCTGAGTCGGTTAATGCTGATGTTATTTCAATCATTGCTTGAATATGTTTTTGCTTTTCCTTTATCTCTTCCATTGTCATCGAGTAGGTGCTAGGTGCAATGTAATCATTCTCCAGATAATATGTTGCATATTCTCTAATTCCTGATAAGTGCAACTTCATCATTTTCTGCCATGTGGAGAAACTAGACTTGTTCAGCTTTGGTGCATCCCTTTTATACATCTTTGGATCTTGCCTCAAGTACCTTTAAAATTTTCTTCCAGAGTACAAAGCTCTGATACCAATTGTTAATAAGATGAGAGGGGGGGGGTGAATCATAAAAACTCACTATGCAATATATTTATCAGATTCAACCTCAGTAGCCTTTACTGCTATGCAACTATGGCTGTAAATCATTCAAACTCATAAACAAATACACTTAAGACATCATAAAACATTTAACACTAGATTTAACATGGAAATCCAAATAGGGAAAAACCATTGTGGGATTTCGGACCCACTAAGAAATATACCCTTCTAGAGTATGCTCGGTTAAAAGCCAATCTTGTTACAGATTACATAAACACATTGCTAGATGTGACCCGGTTAAGGGATTTCCCTCAGACTTGTTAAATTCTTGCACTTTGTTAGAAGTGACCTTGTCAAAGGATTTCAAACACTCATTCAGAATGTTACCTTGCTAGAGGATTTACAAATAAGATGGTTAGGTCCACTTGGTTAAGACATTTCCTGTCACTTACAAAATAAATAACAGTATAAAATATATCTGCAACTTCACATCTGAAATGCTAAAGCAGATTCTATGTGCTCAAAATAATCTTTTCATAAGACTTATCTTGCTCCTTGCTGGGCTTCTCAATATGTTCTTCAATAAGATCTTCAATCTTTTGTGCTCAGTGATCACTGCTGTAGTATCACTGTTCTTCTATTTGCCTGCGCACATTGTTCATCAACAATTTCTTATTTATAAACAATTCCTAACCACTTAATCTCCTTGATCACATTTCCCATGATCAATATTAGCCATTAGATCTTCAAACTTGACTAGGTTCATTGTATCCTTCGATCTGAAAATGTTTTATCTCGCCTTGGAACTTGTGCAAGGTTATGACCGTTCAATCTGCGCTGTAGATCTAACTCCTGTATTTTTGTTGTCATAGATCCTTAACAAACTTCTTGCACGACATACCAATCATCTATACATCTCCAGCTCATTGGCATTTTTCATTTAATAATGATTTTATCCATCCAATGCATTCTGTTATAACTCGGTTGTTACTCGGTAAATATTGAACCTTTACTCGGTAGACATTCTGCCTTCTTTAACCGATAGTGATAACCTTAGGGTTTACCAACTAGCATCTTGCTCTGTAACATAGAACAGTATCAAACCTTAACTAATTCTATAGCTTGAAATCTTTTCTCCTTCTTGTTCAGTCTTCGAATACTCATATATAGGATATCAAAACAACAAGATCTCATCACTGTCTAACTCGGTAATAGTTGCCCATTAAATAACTTATTACTCTCCTTCATTTTTACATTCATTCTGTGTCACTTACCGACATCTTTATACTCATCAAAACATACTATTTAAGATATGGCAACATCATACTGAATCAAAAAATCAATTGCTTGACATCAATGACAAAATAATATTATTAAGACAACAATCATCCTTTCTCAGTTATATCCACAATCTTCAACAACCTTCTCAATATCCTTATACCAACAAACTTACTAAAATTCCAACATTATCCCTTTGTGAAATGCTAACAGGTCCCATCCAAGCATGATGGACTTGGCCAAATAAATCTTGCTCCCCGAGGCTCCACAAAATAGGTTCAGCTTATCCATTAGACCTGCAAAATTCCCTTTTAAGAGATCAATAATAATGGCAATGTCATTACCAAATTTATCATTATATAGCTCATGTCTATTAGGCAGGGATACCCCTTTGACCCTAGAGGATAGACTATTACCCCTCAACAAGTAATACAGTGCATCTGCTGCAATCACAAAGAGAGCGGGGGCTAAGAGGCATCCCTTCTGGGTAGACTTGGAGAGCCTGCACCTATTTGACTTGAGACCATTGACTTCAACACAAGCATTATCAATCAATAATTTTCTAACCATTGTGCAAAACCTTTGGGGGAATTCAAGCCCCTCTAACATCATGAATACAAAGCTCCACTCAATCCTGTCGTAGGCCTTCTCAAAGTCTAGCAATAACATGACAGTGGATTGATTAGAGTTTTTTGCCAAATTCATGGCTTCCCAAAAATTAATAAGGTTCTCCAGAATAAATATCCCCTAAACAAAGTCATATTGGGTTGGGTTTACCACTTTGGGAAGGATCTCCTCCAGTCTTCTAGAAAGTAGTTTGGCCAAAACTTTGTAGGAGACATTCAATAGAGTAACAAGTCTCCATTTTTTTAGTAGAGACCTATCACCATCTTTAGGGAGCTATTTTATGAGTCTATTGTTAATCTCCTCACCCAAAGAACTCGAGACAATGGCTTCCTTGTATACTTTCAATAATTCCTTGCTGATCCAATCAATATTTTTCTTGTAGAACTCTACGGACAACCCATCAGGTCTGAGGGCTTTATCATTGTTAAGAGAAGAAATGACCTTCTCAATCTCTTCCATTGAAATTTCTTTGCTTAATCTGTCACAATCCTCCTTGCTCACCATGTTAGGAATGATGGTCTTAATTTTAGCCTTGAGACTCTCCTTGTTGTGGTCACTATCCTCCAAACATAATAAGGAGTAATAGAACTACTTGAAAGCACTGAGGATATCTTTCAAGTCAAATAAGATTTTAGCCTCTTCCCATATCTCTCCAATATTTTATTTGGCGTCTTTATTCTTTAGTAGTTTATAAAAATACTTATATCCTTTATCTCCTTGATCCACCCAGTTCAGCCTAGCTCTAGTTCTGATCCCTTGAATTCTATGATTTTGCAGTTTTCTAAGAGCATCCCTAGCATGCCATACAACTTTAGCAACAACTTCACTACTAGGGTTCCCCTGACATTGCTTCTCTGCTTCAGATAATGAATCATGTAACTCAACTTCTAGTCTTCTGAAATCTTTAGCTTTCTTCCTCCCAAATACATGGAATAACTTCCTTCAATTATTGACATTCTGATTCCACCTATCTACTTTTGTCAACAGTGACTTGTTCTACTTATTGAGCATGTCGATCAACAACACTGACTGATTTACATCATCATCTAGGAGCAGGCTAGGATTAAACATAAAGTTGTCACTATTATCGACTGCCATCCTGATAAGGCTTCCTACTAAGACCACAACTTGAATGGGGTGGTGGTCTGAGAGAGAGTAAGGGACAACCCTTACACAATTTCCAAAGTCATTCCTCTTAAACTGAAAAACCTCCCCGTTGGCATAAAATCTATCAAGCTTGGAGTAAATCCTTTTGTTACCTTTCTGGAAGTTGCACTAGGAGAAGAAAATATCTTTACATTCACCCTTCTTATCAGCCAATAGGTCAAATAAATTTATTTTGTTAACCATCCTGCTCCAGTAGAACTTCTCATCACCTTTCCATTCAAATTTACATCCACCCAACTTAACAGATGACATTTCTACCATATTAAATTCCCCGCCTAGCACCTAAGGAATCTCTTCCAACTGAGAGGTCCACCTCCAAAGATCAATCCTTTCCTTGAAATCATTCAAGGCATAAACAAATCCAATTCCCACTTTCATCTCCTTGATCTTGAGAACCACCCACACCAACCTATTACACATAGAACACCCCCATCTCACGATAACATTCCTCCACTTATGACTAACCAGGATGGTTGCCCCTCCCTTACCCTTCTGATGCTTAGTATAGAAGTATTATGCATCACACCAAATACATCTCAAATTTATGTCCAAGGACAATTGTACAACCTTGACCTCTTGAAGGAGCAACATATCATTATTATTATAAAGCTTAAGGAATCTCTTTACCACATATTTCCTTTCTGAGGACTCCAAGCCACTAACATTCCAGGATAGAGAATTTAATTCCATCATAAAGGATTATGATGAGGTATCCATGGGTGCCCTAAAGGCTTTGTAACATTAAGGAAGCTTGTGAAGTTCACCTTTCGTATTGGGCATAGAGGCAATGGAGCTACTAGGCCTACCCCTTTTCTTTTTAAAATCAAATATTTGTTCAACCCCTAGGTTATGAGAGGCTTCCTTCTTCTTTCTACCCCTTTTCTTTTTCACTTTTTTGGAACCGGCTTTCTTGATACGAAAAGCTTTCATAGATTCTTCCATCAATTCTTGGTTGGGGTCTCTAGGGTATGGGACAACGGCCCAAGTGATGCTCTTGTCCTCACCAATATCCTTGCTACCAAAGTCATTTTTTAAATTGTCATCGTAGTTTTCTATCTCCATACTACCTCCCAGGCCTGCCTTAGTAGCTTGGGTGGCACTTCCCCTACCCTTTCAAATTTATGAGAAATGGTGCTATTGAAGGGAGCATTCTTAGTATCAAATGTATTCAAAATAGGAGAAGAACTAGCTTTATCAAAGACATTATTAGAGCTTGTACTGACATCGACCTGACTCTGAGATTTTAATCCCATGGTGGGACTGGATCTCCCCTCAGTAGCATCTTTGTCCAATTCTATGGTAGGATTAGGGGAAGGGTGATCCAGGGTACCGCCCATGGGTTTGGCAGGGATAACAACAACATCAAAGTTGTTTATTTGGGCTTCAATTCTCTTTTTAGTATCCACCATCTTCTTAAGTTTTTCATGTACAATTTGTTGTGCGTTCATGGCTATGTTCTTGGGTAAGGAGTCCTGGGAATATCTGTCACTTATGACCTCCTTGACACTATTTTGAGTGGGAGGTGGTGTCACTTTGGATGCTACTTTCACCGCAACATGTAGAGAATCCAACTTTGAGAGAGTGTCCTTCTTATTAACTGACAATTCTTGCCCATAATCCATAGTATTCACCAGAACCCCTTTATGTTGTATGACATATTTACATTGAGAAGCAAAGGGGGGAATGAAATCAAGAGTCTTCATAAGCCTATTGATATCAAATACTTCAACAACCCCTTCACCTGGGTTAGTCGAGGGGAGGGTTTTCTTGCCATTGAGGGCCTTATGTTTAGAATTACCCAAAATCAGGAAATTCTTACAAATATGCCCTTCTTTTTTACATAAAAAGTAGACATTGATGCCGCCATGGTATTCTAATGGGAACACAAATGCCTTTTCCTCAAGTACAGATCTAACTTCATTCGGGATATCAACTCCCGGTTTAATAGAAATAGGTAGTATTGCATTCATATGTGGAAGAGGGTAGGTCATGTTATCCATTCTTATTATATTGTCGATAGACTCTAGGGCCTTGGGGAGCCAATTCCATAACATAGGTGGGACATTTTTAACCGTTACCCATATAGGGCACGATAGGGCAAGGGTATCTCCATGATTAGCCTTGGCCTCCACCCAATAGCCCAAAAATAACCTTTACCAACAGATCAAAATTATTTTTTGACAACTTCTTTCTGGCTTTTAGCCTCTTTAGAAAAGATAATGTATAATCCCTTGTGTATCATTCTATAGAATGTAATTTGGAACCCTAGCTTATTGACCTAAATGTTTTGGAACCAACTATTCATGAAATTCCTAGAGGGGATTTTATTATGGTCCAGGGCTACTGAGAAAATGGCAATGTCTCTAAGCCTAGAACTCTGACCATGCAAAACAATGCTCATTTTATAATTAGGCATAATGGTTAAAATGGAATTGGAAGATTCCTTACCTCCTCCTCGGTCTCCTACTCGTACTCCATCTGTAAGCATCTGAGTAGCCATGAACTTAACACCTTCCAGATCTCTCCGGTTTCCAACGAACGCTTTCACAAAGCTCTTGTTGTGCCCTTCCACCGTTGCTAACGAATAAATGCACTAACTTAATCTCCCGTGCTTGATGGGAGGGTGTAATTAATGTGCAGAGCACAGGCCAGCGAGGGCCACATTTGCGTGGGCCTCTGCTTGTGTGAAGTTAGCCTAACTGAACACAAGTTGCAGAGCACTCCTATTCTACTTTCTTTGATAATATGGATGTTAAAAAAAAATTAATTGAAAAAAAATAAATTTTTTTTTAGAGTAATAATAAAATTTTGTAGTTGGTATTGTATGGTGGTTAAGTTGTTATGTTGGAGTTATTTCCATCATGATTCAAACCTCGCAAGGGTGTTATTGAATGTCTCTATTGGAGATGAGGTCCCTCATTTGTAACCTTGTCGGTTCATAGCTTTGGATAAAAAAGTGTTTACCCCTTAAAAAATAATAATAAGATTTTGCAAATACTTGTTTCATATTATCCATGTTAGAAATATAAATACCCAATAATAAATGGTCCTTCTTAAACAACCATATAACTTGTCCATATCACACCATATAGGTAGGATCATCTACCCTATGCTGAACTTCACTAAGGTAAAACTACTATGCTACTCCAAAACAATGGATACATAAGGGTTATGGTGTGTCTTTGGTCACTTCTTTGTCCTTAATATAAAGGTGACTATCATATGATTCAACCTTCTCAAATCCAATTAAAATCCAATTAAGTTTAATATCTATCACATATTCCTAGGTTGATGAATATTTATGATTGCATCTCTTTTCTTGGTGCTTACCTCAATTCTTCTATAGGAGGTGATAAAGCTTAGTATAAATTTCTTGTGTCTACTCCAAAAACATATTTCTTAATTTTGAGCCTTGTGTTTTATTGTCGTAATCATTCAAATGGTTTCAAAAGTTCTATGGGCGATTCTTAAATACGAGATTTTACAAGTATATTGTCAATGCATTATTCAAGCATGAAGTGCATTAAGTCATGAAAAATGAGGTTCATCACACATTGATATGTGGATTATACATTTTCAAGAACAAAAGGTAGCGAAAGCATAAAACATAAAGAAAATGAAGCTTATTTCTCAAGTTAGTTTGTACTTAAGTGGAAGATTATTTTTCCTTGGATGAAACTTCTTATTCACACACACAAGCTAGAATCACACCCAAGAAACATGTAATTTTTAATACACTTGCATTTAAAAATTAATAAGGGTTTGTCACAATACTTGTATTTTTCCTATCTTCCAATTTAAAAGAAATAAGAATGATCAATATTAGCCTTTCCAACCCAATAGAGAAAGGCTTATATAGGAGTTCCATGACACACATCTTCTTCCAGTAGGACAAGGATACATGGCCTCTTGCTTTCACACACAACTTATTCAACATGACATAAATCACATCCCCATATCATCCCAAGTATTACACATCGGTGAGGTATAGTATAGAGAGTTCACACTTCACATCCATTTGTGAGGACCCTTGGGAAAGTAAAAAAAGTCAGCTTTGGAAATCCCCACTTAACCTCTCCCATGTCTAGTGAATATATTTCAATTATAAGAGGGTCAAGGGTGAGATTTAACTCACCTCACACTCTAAAAAAATTTCCACAAATATCCCTATCCCATAGGTACTTGTCCAAGTGACAAAAAATCACATTAAAATAAAACCACTTTTATACTCTTTAAACTGGCGCTATGTGCACATATGAGTTTGTCCAAAAAAATAATATTTCATACTCTCCAATAAATCAAAGTATATAAAATACACAAATAAAATCACTAAAATAAATTACAATTACATGGATGTTCACAAAGTAAATTATAAAGGGTTTAAGTCTACTCATAAACTACAATAACAAATTAATGATATCAGATTTCCACAATCCAAGTCAATAATTGCTAAAAAAAATTTGGATTTGATTTTTTCTCCTTATGCTCTCTATTATCATCTTGATGGTGGATCATAGAGTGTGATCCGGAACATTGATGCAAAAAAAAATCAAATTTAGAAACATTTTAACAATTACAATAATATATTTCACTAATTAATCACACTTAAGCTCACATTACTTCACAAAGTTAAGTGGGAAGGGTAATTAAGTTACTGAATGATTTCTTATTCCCCCATCAACCTACATGTATATATGTTTATCTACTTGCACACTCGATATACACATCAAGCACATGAAGAATCATAGCCAAATAACCATGTTTATAATTAATTTCAACTTGATCAAAGATCCATCATACACATTGGGGTAAATAATCATCATCAAATTAATAATATTACAATCATAACTCTCTCTCTCTTTCTATATATATACACATATACATATATATGTTGGCATTTTTGATGATTATGTTGTGATTGTCATTGACGGACACACACTTGCTATGAGATCACTTTTTGAATGTATAAATTATGCTCAACCGGTATTATGTTGTAGTCTTTAGACTATAGGTGTTATGCAGAAAGTGTTTACCAATCTCAAAGTGGTATGAAGATCCAAGCAGCATGAAGAGCTCAAGGGGTTTGAAGAGCTCAAGTGAAGCAGAACAAAGGAGCTAGAAGCGTCAGTTATCATTTTCCTAGTCTTCATTTTTGTCAATCGGTAATCTGTTTGAACCAGTATTACTTTGAGACACCAACAGGTAATCAGTAAAGTTGTACAAACCGGTAATACTCTGTGATGAGTTACCAACTGGTATATTTTTGTGATGAGTTACCAGCCACCGACACTTTGACGGTGATTTTGTGCCATGTTACCAAATGTGTCTAGATACAATGAACCTAGGAACTTGCAATGTAATCCTATTGGACCGACATGAAATCAGATTCCTTTTAAGGACATCATGTCTAGGGTTTAGAAGGAGAGTATGTCTATAGCTGTTAGGTTTTTGGTGGTTGATGAAGTTCTTGTATGTGCGATCTTAACTGAGAAGATCAAGTCTGTGTGCTATAACAGAGTGTGGATTTACTGAAGATTGAAGTAATGCTGAAATGCATTAGCAATGAGCTACCATGGATCTAATCAAGTAGACTATGCCATTTGCTAGATCATTCACTTGTTGATTACTTACATCTTTGACAAGTCAGAAACCCTTAACCGGGTAGGCCCAGAAAAGCCTTTGTAAATCCTCTAACAAGGTGATTCACATCTGTGTATCTAAAATCCTCTCACAAGGTAGTCTTTAATTAGACTTATCTCCTAACAGAGATTGAGATTCCTAACAGGATCTATTCTGGTAAAGAACATTGTATGACCTTAACCGGTCTGGTTAGTATTCTGCAGATAGTTACTTGTGAGTTTCATCTCACCGTGGTTTTTCCCATTTAGATTTCCATGTCAAAATCTCTTGTGTTATGGTGATTATGCTTCTATGGGCGAATGCCTTATTTGCTATTTGGTTTACATGTGTGTTAACCGATTTGTTTGTGAAACTGTTTTACCAGTTTACTGCTAGACTGTTAAAGTGTTTAAGTATAGTACTTATTGATATACTAATTCACCCCCCCCTCTTAGTATTCATCAATTGGTATCAGAGCCAACCTTTCTATAAGTCTAACCACTTGGAAAGAGATATGGGGGAATGCACTGTGAGGGAACTTACTCATTGGCTCACTCAGACTGAGCAAGCTTATGATGAACTTATAGTTAAATATAAGGCCTCTCAGGCAAAAAGAAGAGAGTATGCTGAAAAACTAATGGAGCTAACTGAAAATAGTTCTTTTGATGAAGCGGACATGGAAGCCCTAGTTCAAGAAGTGGAAAAACTAAACGAATCCAATACCAACCCGAGAAAGGAGTTGGAAGGACCGACTAGAACTGGAGGAAAACTGAAGATCCGGTAAAAGACAAAGATCATGAGATCTCCAAGTTGAAGCAAGAAATCAGTGTTCTCATCGCTCATCTCTAAGAGAGTAAAGTGGAAAAAGAAGAAGTGCAAGGTGAACTAAACATGGCTATTTTTGAGAATGCAACCTTGAAGGAATCCAATGTTGCTATTTCCAAAGAACTCACTGAGTCAAAGGAAATACTTGCCAAATTCAATAAGAGCACTGTCAAGCTAGAGCAGAAGCTTGAATCAACTAAACCAGTAAAGAATACCAATGGACTTGGTTTCTCTAATTATGAGGAAGGTGAGACCTCTAGAACAAAAGATGGAGCATCAAATAAGCAACCAACACCAAAGGATAAAGGTAAGCAAAAGTTCAAACCTGTTTGCTTTAATTGTCTCAAGGAAGGACACACTGCCAATGTATGTAGAAGTAAGGCTTACAATAATTTTCCTTATTTTCTAAATGATAAGCCTAGACCCAATAGATTCAATGGTAATTGTTATGCATGCAACAAGTTTTGGCATAGAGCATTTGAATGCAGGTCTGTCATGCAAAATACCGGAAGGTATCCTCAAAGGAATCAAGGAGCTTTTCCTTAACCCTCTGGGAACCAGAATCCAAACCAGTTTAATACCTATAATCATTAGTCAGGTAGCGGTGGCTATCAAACAAAAACTGGATGGAGAGAAAACTGTTTGATTTGTCATGGTTATGGTCACACTGCTGCAACATGCAGAAGGAAGAATGGAAACATGAATAATAGACCTTGGAGAGCACCTGGAATGATTTGCTATCATTGCAACAAACTGGGTCATACAACAAGATTCTGCAAAACTATAAATAATATATTGGATGATATATCAATCACTCTAGAAGAAAAGATTAATGTTGAAACTGTTCAAGCAGATATGGAGAAAACCTGGAAGAAGAAGCCAGAAGAAGTGATTCAAGAAGAACTGGTTTCTGCACTTAGTGTACAAGTCGCTGAACCAGAAAACTAAGTATCAGAAAAGCTTAGGGGGAGAAAATGGTGAAATGTTTTGAACCCCCAGTTTACATTGGTAAAAGACCTTAACCGGTATGTGATACTTGTCAGTTGGCAGAAGACCGGAAACGATAAAAGGCAAATTAGGGTTTATGCCCTAATATTGGAGCATTTATTATGGTAGGTGAAGAACTTGTTTAAAAGAAATTTTTGAAGTTATTTTTCACTTATCAGTTCTCGAGCGAAAAAGTTTTCAAGCACTGAGCAAAGAAAATCGATTTGGATTGCGATTCGAAGAATTTTTCAAAATCTTGAAGAAGAATCAAAAGCAAACATCTGTTGGTGAAGTGTAGAACACAAAGCGACATTTTAGCAACTGAGGGAATGTGTGGCGAAGTATAATTTGTGAGCCCTAAATTTCCATTTATGAAGGTACTTTTCAAATTTCTCTATTTATCATGGCTTCCGCATCACACCCTAGCTCTAGTGCACCCGTTGATTCTGTAGACTTCATTCAACGGAAGGTAAAATATAATGCCCTATCTCAAATACCTGTTGGTGTCATAGTCGAGGAAGGCATTTCCGATTATATTGACTGTAAGACTAAAGATCTAGGATCTTTGGTGATCCATTCTCAGTTGAGTTTGTTTTGTAGGAAGGACAAAAAAGATTAAACCATAATTTAACATTCTAGAAAAGAAGAAGCTTCACAATGCAGTCTATTTCCTTGAAGAATTTTTAGATGATCACATCCACACCATTCTGAGCAGAGTGCCAGATGATAAAATGTATTTAGAATGGATGCATGACATCACACCGGAAGCGATTCATGTCGTCACCAGTTTCTGTAACGTCGAAGAAGTGCCAACCCTAAGGAAGATCAACAAGACAGAAATGACCAAGCTCACCGATTCAATGAGTGACTCATGGGGAATGACTGTCAATTCCATCAAGGACGATCTGGTCAAATATGCGTGTATGGTGATAGGATACTGGACGTTCCATGATAGCAGAATCAACTCTGTCTCTGCTGCAACGGTAAATGTCGCCTACATGATGATCAAGGAAGATGCATCATTTGATTTGTGCACCTATATGTAAAGACAACTTCTGTTGAATGTCAAGTTGATTAAACAGGACAATGCCTTGAGATTTAAGTTTGGACAACTATTGGTTGGGTTGTTCTTCTACTTTCAAGGTTACTTCCTAGGAGTCAGAGATATTTAGTGGTTTGCCAACCAACTGGTTACAAAACAAATCAAGGAAAGCCTTCAAGCGATTGGAACCGGTTATCCAGAAGTTTTGAACAAATAATTTGATGAGTTCAGATGCAAAATGAATCAAAGAGTAAGAATATTCGGTGATATTGTCAAGAAGTATGAGGAGGACATCTGCTTCACCATCAAAGTTGATGAGTGCATAATGGAGGTGGTTGAGCCTAGACAGGAAGAAGTGGAACCGATGGGATATGGGGTAATGTATGACATGCTAGATGGGTATGCCTCTACCCTACTTGCCTCACCCCTTGATCCAAAGGCAAAGAGAACCAACACCTATTTGGAAAGGGTAACACCAGTTAAAGAACCCTCAGTAAAGAAGGGAAAGGTAGTGCCTTCAGCATCGACACTGGTTACCACAACAAGTCCTAAAGTGACCAAGCGATCACCAGTAAAGAAGAAATTGGAAGCTGCACCCGCCAAAGTCTTTGAGAGGAAGCGGAAGACAAAAAGCAACACACCAGACTTAGAGGACACTGTGTCTGAAGAATAGCCTAAGAAGACCAGGTAAACAAGGAAAAAGACAAAGAATGAACCAACAACATCTGCACCGGTAAATATTGATATTTCCTCTTACATACCTTTGACACATTGTCAAAGAACAATTAAGAATATTAGAAGAAAAGTGCTTGGTGATTTGAAAGAATGTTTTGATGATTTTAATGATGATGAAAAGGAAGAAGTCGAACAGGAAGTCATTAATTATTTATGTATTAATGATCGGTGGCCATCAGAAATTAAGTCTGAGACATCTGATTCTTTATATAATTCTTTAGATAACAAATGACACATTGCCATAGAGAATGAATAGGAAATAAGAGAGGAAGTATTTGCACAATACTTTCCTGATGTGCTTAAAACAAAACTTTATGAAGTGATGGAAAGTTATAAGGGCCTCTTCTTCATGAGAAGAAGGAGACTCCTGTTGCTTGAAGGAAAAATCCCGGAAGTGGTCAAAGATATCCACTCCCTTGCTCAATCTGCTTTAAGATTGCATCAAGTGGTTGAAGCCAACAAAAAGGTTTAGCAAGAACCAAAAATCAATCAACCGGATGAAGCGTATGATAGTGAAGGAGTACTGGTCACTGATAAAATGGAACCCATTGATGTTGATGCCTTGAATGATGAAGATGTTACTCCGGGTACATCAACAGAAGCAGGAGGACAAGAAAAATAGGTAGAGGAAGAGAAGAAGAAATAGGATGAAGAAAATAGAAAACAGGCAGAAGAGGAGAATAAGAAACAAGAAGAAGAGAAGAAGAAAAAGGAAGTAGAAAAGAAAGAAGAAGAGAAATGAAAGGAAGAAGAAAAGAGACAAGAGGAAGAGAAGAAGAAGAAGGAAGCGTAACAGGAAGAGGAGAAGAAAAAGGAAGAGGAGAAGAAGAAGCAGGAAGAGGAGAAGAAGAAGAAGAATGAAGATGAAGAGAAGCGGAAAGAAGAGGAGAAGAAGAAAGAAGAGAAAAAAAAGACAGAGGAAGAGGAGAAAAATAAGGTGGAAGAGGACAAGAAAAGAGCTAAAGAGAAAGAGGAAGCAACGCAGAGCACTTAGGTGGAGACCCCAAAGGCAACCGACAGTCAAGCCAAACTGGCTGACATTACCAGTCCCATTGACCTCCAGTTTGCAAATGAATTGGAGTTGCTGCAAAGCATTAAGGTTTCTCAAGAGCGATTGGATGCTCTAATGAGGAAAAAGGAGGAAGATGTGATTCAAACTGCGGTGGAAACACTCACCAATTTGATACCCAGTACCAACCTCCCCAGTACCAATTCCTCTCTTGCCCAATTGAAGCTCCTATGCATAGTTGTAGAAGACCAGGTGCAAAGCCTAGAAGAAGCTGCTGAAGCCAGTACCCAAAAGAAGCATCAAAAGGCTCTAGACACTGCCTTGGTGAAAAAGTTAACTGAGCTCCAGTTTGACTTACAAAAGGCACAAAAGGACATCAAAGATGTAATGGATGAGCACAAACTACTGCTCAGCAAGATATGTCAACCCCATCTATTCTGTGATGATGTGCTTGCTCAGAAAGACAAACTGCAAATTGATATGCAGTCATTCATAAGCACCTTCAAGACTCCCTATGATTCCTTCACCACATATGGGCAAACTGCTCACCGGTTTCAAATCCAGTCTGCAAGGATAGAGGCAGAGATAAGCAATTGGACATGAAATTTGTAGGAACTTCAACTGGTCCTACTGCCAAGACTGCAAATTCTCTAGAAATGCTATCTCAATCTGGATGCCCTAATGGTCACTCAAGAGATGAGTACCTTGGATGCCATGGAAGAACAGGTCTATCAAATGAAAATGGAGAATGAGGTTGCTACCTCATTGCTTGAATCATGGTCCTTATCCATGAAGACATTTATGCAGGACTTTAAATCAATTTTTGACAAGTTTCACTCTTTATTGTCATAAACTCTTATTATTTTAATACTAATGGAGTGAGGGTTATTCAATTGTACTTCATCATTGTTGGCAAAGGGGGAGTAGTATTCTGTATTTAAAATTTTGATGCATGCTATGTATACTTTCAGGTTTATCTCTGTAAGGAAGTAGTATACATTGTATTTTCTGCAAAAGGGATAGTGTATATGCTTAGGGGGAGTAATTTTGATTATGGCATAATTTTGTTGAAAAACACTTAGATGTCACTTTTTTTTCCTAAGTGTAGCCATCAATGCCAAAGGGGGAGATTGTTGGCATTTTTTATGATTATGTTGTGATTGTCATTGATGGACACATACTTGCTATGAGATCACTTTTTGTTTGTATGAATTATGCTCAACCAGTATTTGTTCCAAACCGGTATTATGTTGTAGTCTTTAGACTATAAGTGTTATGCAGAAAGTG
This sequence comes from Cryptomeria japonica, assembly GCF_030272615.1. NCBI lineage: Eukaryota > Viridiplantae > Streptophyta > Pinopsida > Cupressales > Cupressaceae > Cryptomeria > Cryptomeria japonica. The sequence goes on along the minus strand of NC_081414.1, from coordinate 192,024,127 downwards.
TTTACCGATCTCAAAGCGGTATGAAGACCCAAGCGGCATGAAGAACTCAAGCGATTTGAAGAGCTCAAGTGAACCGGAACAAAGGAGCTAGAAGTGGCAGTTATCATTTTCCCAGTCTTCATTTTTGTCAACCGGTAATATGTTTGAACTGGTATTACTCTGAGTTACCAATTGATAACGGATAAAGTTGTACAAACCGATAATACTCTGTGATGAGTTACCAACTGGTATATTTTTGTGATGAGTTACCATCCACCGACACTTTGACTGTGATTTTGTGTCGTGTTACCAAATGTGTCTAGATACAATGAACCTAGGAACTTGCAATGTAATCCTATTGGACCGACATGAAATCAGATTCCTTTTAAGGACATCATTTCTAGGGTTTAGAAGGAGAGTATGTCTGTAGCTGTTAGGTTTTTGGTGGTTGACGAAGTTCTTGTATGTGCGATCTTAACTGAGAAGATCAAGTCTGTGTGCTGTAACAGAGTGTGGATTTACTGAAGACTGAAGTAATGTTGAAATGCATTAGCAATGAGCTACCATGGATCTAATCAAGTAGACTGTGCCATTTGCTAGATCATTCACTTGTTGATCACTCACATCTTTGACAAGTCAAAAACCCTTAACCGGGTAGGCCCAGAAAAGCCTTTGTAAGTCCTCTAACAAGGTGATTCACATCTGTGGATCTGAAATCCTCTCACAAGGTAGTCTTTAATCAGACTTATCTCCTAACAAAGATTGAGATTCCTAACAAGATCTATTCTGGTAAAAAACATTGTATGACCTTAACCGGTCTGACCTTAACCGGCCTGGTTACTATTCTGCAGATAGTTACTTATGAGTTTCATCTCACCATGGTTTTTCCCATTTGGGTTTACACGTCAAAATCTCTTATGTTATGATGATTGTGCTTCTATGGGTGAATGCCTTATTTTCTATTTGGTTTGCATGTGTGTTAACCGGTTTGTTTATGAAATTGTTTTACTGGTTTACTGCTAGACTGTTAAAGTGTTTAAGTACAATACTTATTGATATACTAATTCACCCCCCTCTTAGTATTCATCAAATTAATAATATTACAATTATAACTCTCTCTCTCTCTCTACACACACACACACACACACACACACACACACACACACACACACACACACACACACACACACACACACACACACACACACACACACACACACACACACACACACACATATACCTATACATATACATATATATACATATGTATTACAATCAAATTAATAATATTACAATCATAACTCTTTCTTTCTCTCTCTCTCTCTCTATATATATATATACATATACATATATATATATACATATACATATATATATATATATATATATATATATATATATATATATATATATATATATATATATATATATATATATATATGTATATATATATATATATATATATATATATATCATATCTACACATGCATTCACTAATACCAACTCTTCTTGTTTTTGTTAAAGCAATATTAAAATTAAAAGTATGATCTTAGCATTCTTATTCGAATATTCTTTGAGAGACATTTTCTTGACCAAATGGAGGCCTTTTTAGAAGATTTATTTAAAATGGATAGAATTTCATGCTCATAGTGAGGTGATTGATTTTTCTCATCTTGCTTGTTTATCTCTTTATGCACTTCTTTTGGAGTGTCATTTTTTTGAAAGTTGGCATTTTTCTAAGCTCTACTTAATAATCTAATTTTTTCCTTCTTATCTTATAAGAACATATTAGTTTCAACATTTTGGCCAATTTTGGGTCCTATAAAACTCTATCAATCTAATATCTTGCATTATAAATATATAAATTAACATAAAATTTAAAATTTGTAACTAACTAAGATCATTTATTTTTGGTAGATAATAATGATATTTTATTAATATATGAAACAAAGTATTACAATTTTTTTACAAAGATATCCATATTCATCGAAATACATTATCCATCTACAAGAACCAGTGACCACCTTGAACCACCATGCAACCTAGAAACTAGAAACCCCCAACCTTCCTTACATATATACAACAATATCACCTATTGCATACTTTTAGTTGAAATATAAATCATCTTCAAACCACAAACTTAAATGCTTATACATCTGGATGCAGATAATGCAAAATATTAAAATAGTCAGAAAGATATACTTTTAGACATTTACTAACAAAAAATTCAAACCCTCGAGCCTCCCATGGAGTTGAATGTCTCACACATTCAACTCCAGGTAACACACACTCCTCTTTAAATCCTCATGCATCATCCAATGAGTTGTCCTTGTATTGATTACGCCTTCAAACGACTTCTTTCTTACCATCCTAAGGATCAAGCACAAAATATTGAAAACCCTAAAAAATGTGCTCCCTTGCCTCATCATTAAATGAGGTTGCCCACTTGGAAAGAGAGTCTGCTACCTCATTCCTTGAGCATACAACATGAGTAATTTTGAAGTCATCAAAGATAGAAATAATTTGTTTGGCATGAAATATATATTTTTCAGGTGCCATACATTTATCTCCCCATCGTAATACCATTAATTACTAGTAGTTGCAGGGGGGGTGCTTGCAATAGGAGGTCGATAGGTGTGTTTGTAAAGGCATCATAGAGAAAGAGCACAATTAAATGAATCAAAAAGTGTAGTGGCTTTGTAGAAGCGTCATAGAGAAAGAAAGCAATTAAAGGAAAATTTGCAATGAATGAAAAGAATAGAAAAGTGCAATCTTTATATATATGTAAATATGTAACTGTACATAACCCAACTAATGTTTTCAGTTTTTCCCAAAATATGAAGTTAACCACCCACCAACCCCCATGTTGCTGAAGGCAACATGATGTACAGTATGAAAGAGGAAAATAAATTAGTTATTACAAATGTTTTCTATTTTAGACTATATAAAACCCAACCAATTTAATGTGTTGGTCTCATAAAATATAAGTTAGCCACCCTCCAACCCCCATGCTGGCATTGCTAGCATGCTATACAACCATTTGATGTATATATTTGTGAAGTACAAAATTGATGTTATGTAAAATGTTGGTTGCAAGATAGAATCAAAGCATTGAGTAGTTGTTGATGTTGTATTGTTCTGTATGTCTTTTCTTGGTTTTGTAGACTAATTTTAAGTTGCCATTGCGTACTTGCGAGAAATAACATTTTAGTAGTACATTGTAAGTCCATTAAATAATTGAAAGTGATAAAACTTGGAGATTAAAAAGAATAGGAAAGGAAGGTACTTACAATTGTTGGAAGCATGGTGGATAATTTGTTTGGTAAAGCTTTTTGGTGGTTGTGAAATCTGCAAACAAGACAGACAATACAAACAGAAGTTAGCATCATCGAACGCAAAGGTCAAAGAGATTGAGATACCCTTGTAGCATGTGTGGTTTAAAATGATGTCTTCTTTGATGGCCTGCAAGTAGAAGAACACGAGAGAAGTTTTAGTAAGATATGAGATACTATAATTGTAGGGAGTAACCATGAGAAGGAGGGTAAATAGAAGCAAGGAAAAAGTGTGAAGTGTTAGTGGATGTGATTTGCGAACCTGTATTTTTTTTGAATGTGAACAGTAGTGAGAAAGGCAAGTTCTTGCTGCGATGCAATCTTTTACATTTCTTGCTGACCCTGCAAGATTCAAGAGTTATAATGCATGGCAATGAGTGAAAGAAGATATATGGTATGAAAAAGGGCATAGACATTGTGGTTTCAGTACCTGTGTTGGATTTTTTTGTAAGTAATTTGTTTTTGTGATCTGAGAAAGCATCAACAAACAGGCTCCTTCATTCTTTCTTGAAATGGTTGATGGACCACTTTGCAATTTTGAGTACCTTTGGTAAGTGAAAGGCGGGTGAATTCAGAGGTGTTCAATTGATTTTAATCAAGATAGTGTTGTAAACACAAGATCTTGTTTCTCTGCTTTACCAATGTCAATTATAGCAAAGTCTAGTGTCAGACCCTATGATTTGTGAATAGCAATACCCCACGCCATCGTTAGTGGAATTTGTGTGCGATTCCCTCTAGTAATTGGTAGAATGGGAAAATGTTTTGGATTTGCAGCATCCCATGGTGGTCCAATGTAATGTTGAAAGATGACAACAACATATTTAGGTAAATCTGGTGGTTTAGAACCTGCATCGTAGACAATCATTTTGATTTGTCCCAAAGAACCATTCACAAGACCAACTTCTATCCATAAATTTGTAATGAGCATGACTTGTTGGTCTATAGAAAGAAGAATTTTGAATGAGAGCTGCTCATCTTGGTGAGTTTGTTTTTCTTTGTGATGTGCAATGATTGTTGTTGCACGTGCAATGAGTGAGTGCAATTTCTTTAACATTTTAATACTGTGTGAGTTTGAAGCCACATTGGCTGCAAATAAATGTTTTTTTTGTCTGGTCGAAGTGGTTGCTTTGATCAAGTGTCAAAGCATGGGTTGAGTGCATCTGTAGACTTTCCCAATCTATTTGCAATGGTGTTGTGTTGCGTACATTTACAAAAAGCTCATGGAACTTCATTTGTGAGGGGGATGCACCTTGTTGGTGGAAAGAAACATCTAATGTGACAACATCAATGAAGGAGTGCCATAAAGTGAGTGTTGTTGAGTGGGATGCATACACTGGTTTGTCCATAATTGGGGGTAGTTGTACAAGATCACCAACCAACACAAATGAGAGGCCTGCAAATGGTTCATGTTGTCTAGTGGGAAATGCTTGTCGTAATATATTATCAAGCTTGATGAGTAATGTGGGCCGAGGAAGCTCATTTCATCAATCAAAATGTATTGTAAATGTTTGCATTTCTCTTGAAGCATTAATAAGGAATGCCCTGTTAAAGGATGGTATTCTTGAATAGGTATGCAGAGGGCAGCAAGGATTGTGGTAGCTTGAATGTTATATGCGGATAAACCTATTGGTGCTAGAACAAGAAATGGGTATTGCTTTGGATCTAAATGGAAATTTAACTTTTTTTTGTATACAGTCAATAAGAAACGATTTCCCAATACTTGATGTGCCTTGAATAATTAATCATAATGGTGAGGTATTTAGATTTTGTGCAGTGTGGGAGGTTATAATATCAAGTGCAATTTTTTGATTTGCTGCAAGCTCAAAAGTATTAGGGGCAGTTGAGTGAATGTTGCCAAGGGTGCCAATTGATTGGCTTTTTTTTGTTGAAATGAATTGAGGGGCTATGCTATGCAGGAATTTGTTAGGTATATATTCACTTCAATTAAAGTGGAGGTCATAATCACGTCTACCAAGGATTTGAAGAGTAGCAACATCAAAGTTGTTTGAAGCTCCCATTTGTGACAAGAACTCCCATTCGTAAAGTTCCTGATCAGTAGATTGTGGAATATCTTGCAAGTGCAGGTCTTCACTATTTTCAGTAGTGGATTGTTCTTCAATTCCATTTACATGCTATCGGGTGTAATGAGTGCTTTGAAGTTGTTTCTAATTCAATATAACTTCATCACTTGAGGTACCTATGTGTAGAGGAATGTTTCAGAAAGGCTTGTACAAAAGCAATTCACTCCAACAGAAAGATTCAAAAGTACTGTCATCTTCTGCAGGTAAGGATTTGAACTGGGGGAAGACATTTACAATCGATGTTAGTTTTCTTTTCTACCATTTACTTTTTTTACATTGTTAGTTGTATGTATATTGTTGGGCTGAATGAAGCAAAGTTAGGTTTGATAACTCGGATGGTCTTTTCATGTAACTGCAAATGAAAGAAATGCATATCTGAGAAGAATCATCACAATTTATTATACGCTGGAAGATCTTTTTGCCAACATTGAGGGTAACAAATTGACGTGTGTAGGAGATCAAGGGGATTTTCAACAACATATGGCAAGTTTCCTGAGCACTAATGTCCCTATCAACAATAATGCCCATCATAAATCTTTGATATGCTAAGAGAATTGTATCTTCTGAATTTGTTGATGCAACAATTCATTTTAACATGTCGGTATAGCTCTTTGATTTGTGTTCAGTTTTTTATGCGTATTTAGAAATATATCAGAGAACTGCCTTTTTTGAGTAGACAACCTAACAATCAACATTAGCCCTCCATATGGCTAGCGTCGTTGGGTTGTGAACATTGAGACGACTATCATTCCTTGTTGGTTTGTAGGGTGGGCTATTATTATGGTCTATTGTCAATGTTGAGTTTTGTTGTTCAATCCAAGGTGCTTTGTAATGACATTCAAGAGTTGCGATGTTCTTTTTCAAGCAAGTAAACTCTAAACAATTTGTATGACGTTGAACAACATTCACCAATTCAGTGTAGTCTGTGGAAGGATCAGATCTAAAAATGACATCTGTGTTTGAGAGGCATGGATCTGAAATTGCAGGTGTATACTACCTATTTGATCGCTCCACTTCAATGCATGGATTCCATGATGTGATGTATTGGTCAAAGAAGGTTTTAACTTAATTTCATGATCTATCCAATCAAGGTTGTCAATATTAGGTTCTTGTGACAACCATAGAAAGCCATGAATGTGTGTAAACCCTCGATGTTGCCATTCATATTTGTACCAATGGTCAATCACATGCAACAGGTTGACAATTACTTCATCACGAAAGATATGAAATCTTAAATGCAAGTATAAAGCTGTTATATGTAGGTTATTGACTAAATTCTCAATAGATTGTTTTCTAGTGGGTTGTAAAGTATTTGAGGGAGTGTTTGGAAATATTTAATGCAGGTCAGGCCATTTTGTATCAGCTGAGCTTAACATAAAGAAAAGCATTGGTGGTCCTAACTGTTCTATCATTGTGGTAAGGTCCCTACGGGATTTGCTTCAAAATGATTGTGTGTCGCGCAAGGAGGCAGCATATCACATGATTTGGTTTGGAAATTCATTTGAAGGTGTGTTCTGTAAGTGCTCCCTCAGGGCATGAAGATTGGGTTGAAGAGAATCTTCTAAATTTGTCTTTATGAAAACAACAGTTGATTGTTGAGATCGATGCCTCATCATAAGATTGTAGATGTAATATCTGAAACAGACATGCTAGCCAAATCTTTGATCATAATATTTTATCAAGTGCAAAGCATGTTCATGCAAATGTACATGTTTTGTTCTGTCTTGAAGTGGTAAAGCCAACCATTAGTAAACAATGTTGGGAATTCCATTGTAAGCAAACCTTATGTATTGTATTCATGCAAATGTACATGTTTTGTTCTGTCTTGAAGTGGTAAAGCCAACCATTAGTAAACAATGTTGGGAATTCCATTGTAAGCAAACCTTATGAACTGATTTGTGGCCAAGGGACAACATTGTTGCTAGTACTATTCAGATGTAGGATTGTCCTAATTGCATCTAGTTCAGGAATTAAGGATGAAAGTCATTGAATAAATGAAGAAGTGTTTTCCATTACTTCTTTGGCATGGTTCATGGTGGCTACATCATCATTCTCTTGTACAGGTTCTTCTTGAGGTGTATCTACTGAATGTAACAGTTCTGAAATGTCAGTACTAGATTCAAGCAATAGTTGTAGTGCGACTAGATCAATGACTACATCTTTATAATATTGGTCATGCTGAATTTTGTAAGTCAATGTATTCATGACGTGATACCTATTAATGTAATAGTCATAAGTTAACCCTTCCAAATTAGTTCTACAGACAATAAGGATTTCTAAATCTTGAGTTTTTTGCAGCAAGGAAAAAGTAATTTCTGAAATATCCCATGGGAAGTTAATTGTGTGGCCTGAATATTTATATTGGCCTCTCCTTGCATGGGTAACTTGCAAACTAGGAGCAATCCTTGCTATGAGCATTTCTTCTACTTGGGAAAGACACTTTAAAATATAAGGTTGCTCACTTGGGTCCATATTGTTTGATGAAGAGAAATAGTGAATGCCTCTTTCAGTAGAACATCTCATACAAATAACTACATGGTCTGCATGTTTAATAATCATGCCCAGGTAGCTTTCTCTACAAACAGAACATGCCTATGTGAGCTCCAACTTGTCAATTCTTTTTTGGAAGTTAGACAATGTGTGTTGGAATGGAGGAGTCTGTAGGATGAGCTCAGGAGCAGTACAATGTGTTTGTTGAACATTATTTGGCTGAGAGTCATTGGTTTGCATTTCTAATAGTGTGTAGAAGTCACTATCAAATGCTTGGTGTGCACGTTGTTTCATTTGCCGTTTGTTGGAAATATTGACCCTATTATTTGCACAGTAAGTTCTATTTGTTTGCTTCCTCCTGGATCTGATGGCATCACCTTGTTGGGTGGAAGGTTGAATAGATATCTAGTAGTTGTAAGGGAACACACGTGTGTTATAATTCTAACAATTGAAGAGAGAAGGCATTGAAGCATGTATGACAAGAAGCATACAATTATATTGTCTTGTATTAATGGAACTGCAAGAAAATCAAGGCATATGCATAGGCATATAATATATATCTTTATAGTTACATATTTCTATATAGATAAATACACGTGTATATATATGCACATGAAAATACATATACATGCATACATAAATATGTACATAGATATACGTATGTACGATATGCATATATAATTGCACTGAGACAATATATATACACACACGTGTGTATCTATATAAAACTATATAAGAACAAATATATGTTTTTTGTGGATATTTTTAGGTGCATATAGATGTTTTTTGATTGTGACGTGTGTCTTTTGGTCAAATCTTGGTGAAGTGGTGAACAAAAAGTGATGGGAACTGAAAACCGGTTAATCCTAATCTGTAATCTTCTTCTCTTTTGTTTTTTGGTCCTCATTTCCTTGTGAATTGTATTTGCTCTGCAAGATTTCAGTTGATTAGTGTTTACTTTGGTGAGTGCCCACTTTAGCTATGAGATCCTTTGCTGAAGTCACTATGAATATATATATATATATACACATACATATATATATAATTATCTATACATACAGATGTATGTATATATACATATCAATGAAATATGTGTATATCTGTATAAATAGATATGCACATATATAAATACATGTATATGTATTATATAACTATATAACTTGTTGGCAATATAGCATTATAACAGACAATGAAAGATTGTTGACATTTCAATAAGAATATTGAGAAGGTTGTTAATGATTATGGATATAACTGATTAAGGATGTTTACTGTCTTGATATTATTATTTTGTCATTGATGTCTAGAAATTGATTTTCTAATTCAGTACGATGTTGCCATATCTTGAGAAGTATGATTTGAAGAATATAAAGATGTTGGTAAAAGACATAGGAAATATTATGATGAATAAGAGGATGAATAAGGTATTCAATGGGCAACTATTACCGAGTCAGACAATAATGAGATCATGATGTTTAGATTGTTTTAACATCATACATATGTTGTAAGTTGCAAGGTTAATACTATACTATGTTATCAAGCAAAGAACCTAGTCGGTAAACCCTAAGGAACCTAGTCGGTAAACCCTAAGGTTATCGCTATCAGTTAATGAAGGCGAAATGTCTACCAAGTGAAGTTTAGTATTTACCGAGTTGTAACCAAGCTATAACAGAATGCATTAAATGTTTGCATGCGTTATTTAATGAAGGAAGCTGATGAGCTGGAACTGATTAAATGATTGGTATGCTGTGCATAAAGTTTGATAATGAATCTAAGGCAAAGGAAAGTCGACATGAAGATCTACAACGCAGATTGAACCACAATACCCTAGCACAAGTTCCAAGAAATATATGCAAGTTCCAAGGTAGGGTAAAACGTTTTCAAATTGAAAGATGCATTGAACCTGGACAAGATTGAAGATCTGATGGCTATGATTGATCATGGGAAATGTGATCAAGGAGATTAAGCGGTTAGCTAATTGTTTATAAATAGGGAACTATTGATAAACAATGTATGTGGGCAAGTGTATGCACAGGGATGCTACATAGTGATTACCTAGCACAGAAGCTTGAAGACCTGTTTGAATAACAGAGTATAGAAGCCCAGCAGATGGACAAGATTAGTTCTATGTCTAGATTGTATTGAACAAATAAGAATATGCTTTAGCATTTAAGATGTGAAGTTGCAGATAGATTTTTATTACTATTATTTTGTGAAAGTGACAGAAAATCTCTTAACCGAGTGGACTTAATAGTCTTATTTGTAAAACCCTCTAGCAAGGTGACATTCTGATTTAGTGTTTGAAATCCTTTAACAAGGTCACTTCTAACAAGGTGAAGATCCTAACAGATCTGAGGGAAATCCCTTAACCGGGTCACATCTAGCAATGTGTTTGTAATCTTTAACAGGATTTGCTTTTAACCGAGCATACTCTAGAAGAGTATATTTCTTAGTGGGTCCGAAATCCCACAGTGGTTTTTCCCTATTTGGGTTTCCACTTTAAATCTGGTGTTATGAGGTTTATGATGTTTATATGCTTTTGAGTTTGCATGTTTAACAATTTTGGTTATATTACTGAAGTATATGTTACCGAGGTTGAATCTGATGTTTTTATGGAAGATTAAGTTTGTATGATTCACCCCCCCCGCCCTCTCATCTTGTTGGCTATTGGATCTGTACTTATATTAAGTATCAGAACTATCATAACTATGTATAAATATTTGTTTGGACATATGTGTATATATATACATTTCTATATTTGGTATTTTGTTTATAACTTTGGCTGCGAGAACATTTGGAGAAAGTGATTTTGGACACACACACACACACACACACACACACACACACACACACATGAATAAAAATAAGTGCATATCTAATTTTCTTCTGTTTTGTTTTCTAGTCCTCACTTTCCCGTGAATTGTTTTTACTTTGTAAGGTTCGAAATTATTAGTATCTAGTTTGTTGAGTCTATGGTTCCGCTGCGAGAGCATTTCGAGAAAGTTATTATGGATATGTTTATATGAATAGATATATATTTATATATACATACAAATGTAAGTATAACTATGCAAATGTATATATACATATGAATGAAAATATGTGTATATCTGTATAGATAGATATGCACATATATAGATACATGTATATGTTTATATAACTATATAATTTTGTATATATATATATTTAGAGATACATACATACATACATACATACATATATATATATATATATGTATGTATATATATATATATATGTATGTATATATATATATATGTATGTATATATACATATATATGTATGTATATATACATATATATGTATATACATATATATACATATGTATGTATATATATATATATGTATATATACATACATACATATATACATACATACATATATACATATATATACATACATACATACATACATATATATATATATATATATATGTATGTATGTATGTATATATGTATGTATGTATATATGTATGTATGTATATATATATATATATATGTATATATGTATATATACACACACACCGATATATGTGTGTGTGTGTACACACACACACACACACACACACACACACACACATATGGAAGAAATCTCAAGGAAATCAAATTTATTCTGCAAGGAAACTAACTAGCATAGACGATTATGCAATCAAACACATTGTGCAATGCAACGACGAGTGCTTAAGGAGAAGTTAAACACCTTGTATATTTAGAAGTACATGTACATATGTATTTATCTATATGAAAAGATGCACATTCTTACCATTGAATATGTGAGTGTAGACATAAATATACACATGGGTGTATGTATTTAAAAACATGTAAGCATAGATGCATATTCTAGATATTCTTATTGGAGACATTGATATAAAGAAGTTACTTATTAAATAAAGAAGTGGAAGCATTTTTCTATTACAATATCTATGCGTACATAAATGAACTAATTTTAATTGTAATATGATGTGCAAAACTAATAAGCATGACATAAGGAAAGTATATGACAGAAGGAAAGTATCTGCAAATAAATAACATTCAATTATTTAATGCATGCACACAAGGGTGGCCATACCAGCATGGAGGTTTTATATTTGTTAGATAGAGTAAATTATACTAACACAAGAGCAAGAAGTTATAAATGTAAGAAATATATATATATATACTTGACCATTTAGAGAAAGAAATCAGACATATATGTAAATACAATTTTGCAAACATATAAACAAAGGTGTACACAATGTAGGATTGAAAGGAAAAACAACAAGCTTATAAAAACATCCAAATGTACAACTAACTATAGGATTGTACTAATATTAAATATGTAAAATCAGAAATGTAATAAGTGTTGTATGAAGTGAAAGTATTATAATTAGGTAGCAGGTCTAGTATAGGGCTAAGGCTGTGCAGAGAGGCGAGCAATCTCTGCAAGTAAAGCATCACACTCAGCTTTATAATCAACAATGCATATTTTGTTAATTGTAACCTTCATCTTAGGTTCAAAATTATATGTGTCAGTAGAAACTAGAAGAGTGAACAAGTAGCGGTGCGAAACAAGTGTATCAATGACAACACAAGGTGTTTGTATTGTGGTGGCATCATTTTATAGTTTTCTTTATCAAATTAGTTCCCACCTCATCAAAATCAGTTGCCCAAATAGTTCCCGTTGCATCTTTCAGTTTTATTGGTAAAAGGTAATTGTAATTGCATTCTGCCATGTTCATTTCACATCTAGGACAAAACCATGAATCGTCAACCTGGTGAGTGCATTTTTTTTACAAGGTTTACCATTAACTTTCAGTGGGCAAGTTGCGTAATAGAAATTTTTATCTGTTACGTTCACAAATCTCAGAACAACAAGATAGTGGTTTGAATTGTTTCTGGTTTTACACTCATGCATTCACAGATTGATGCAATAGTCATCCTAGTGTATCTTCCATCAATCTGAGTAAATCCTATAGAGAAATTATGAGAATGCAATGGAAGATGTCCTCTTAGCATGAGGGGTTCTGCCTCTGGGAAAACATGATTAATATGCAATGTTGTTGCAAATGTCATATTGACAACCTTCCCATTAAAGTACCCTACACGGGCATTGCGTACAACAAGTATAAGTACAACATTAGGGGTTAACATATTTTTTAAGTCATGACCTCTTTGTTTTGATGTTGAACCCCATAGATTGACATCAATTGTTGAACTAGAGAGATCATTAATTTTAAGAACTCACTTCTTTGTTTCACTACCATCCTTCCTATGGATTGTGATGACATCTCCAATATATACAACAACACCAATGATATCAACCAATGTATTATTAGTCAGCTGAACCACTTTGCTGATTGGGGTGAAAGGGGAACGGGTCTGAGCTGGATCATCATCATGGGTGCAACATTTTAATATTGAAGCATTAGAAAGGAAGATCTTTAAATGGTTGTTTAATTTATTGTATCTTGTGTTTGCTTCCTTAATGGACCCCTTAGAAATGACATAGTGAGCACCTATCTCCACACAATCATAATATAGTTGATCTATTTGATCAAAACATGTAACCCTAACTTCACAACCCTTAGTGTTTGCAATGTCCAAGCCGAAGAATTGCCCATTCTTGGTAGGTGTACTATATGACCATATTGGCCATTTGTCAGTGACTTTTCCTTTGATTGTCCATTTGTTTTGGTAGGGATTTAAACTTTTGATAGGGCTTATATTATCAAAGGTCATACTTTGTGGGGATAGTAGTGCAACAACAAACTGAAGGGAATGTTTAGAGGATGATGGTGTTTCTTGCCCCAAAATTTCTGGTTGTTGTTCTCTGAATATGTATGTAGGTTTACTAAAGAATTGACAGTTGCTTTATTTGATCTGTAAACTAAGTATTATAATAGTCTTGTAAAGTGAAAATAGTTTTGTTTAAGTTTCTATGGATTGTAGCTAGAAACGATTGAATATCAAAGAAGGATATTTTAATAAATATAGTATATTTCCTACCTTGTGTTCCATACATATCTGCAAGTATAACTTGTCAATAGAAATATAGAACCTATTTTTAGAGCATATGAATTTATGAGATCTGCATACTTAGAAGGAAGAATTGCCAGTTACATGTATGTGCCATCACACAACACAAGTTTATATCTATTTGTGTCATCTTTGGTACCCTGCATTTTTTGGAATGAGAAAACTTGGAGCAATGCTGAAGGAAGCTCATCCCCAACATTGATAGATTGAATTGCACATGGAGTGGGGGCATAGTCTTGGGCAAGTTCCTACAAAAAGATAATATCAACATTGAGGACTTAATGTGAAGGGGTACTAAGACATATATCTGACAATCCCTTCACGTATAGTTTAGTGTTCTGGAGTGCATGCAATTAAATAATTTTGAACCATTAAATGTGGCAACGATTAAAAAATGCATCAATTACAAAATGCTTAACTATATTTATGTATGTTAGAAAACAAGGATCATGTCAAAATGGAAGGCATGGAATCAATTTAAAATGTATTATGAATGAGGGATATTATGAAAGTAATGATGAGAAAGTTGCGATTTCAAAAAGGTAGGATGTATTAGCTTACCAAAGTATCCATTGCAGATTGTTGTAGAGATTCAAAGGTAGATGATGGAGATGACATTTTGGATTGAGTTCTTTAAATTTGAGAGGAATGGAAGCACTAAACCTACATGGTAGTACAGGCTATTAACAAACTATTATAATTTTTGGTAAGTATATGTTTAATTTATTCTAAAAAATGTAATATTGTACAGGTTGTCCTGAAATAAAGCTATTGACAGATAAAGACATGTGCAAAAATAAATAACTTAGTGAGATGGAAATAATTTTGCATCTTTGAATTAAATTTCAAAAAAGAAGGCATTTTCATTTGAAGAGAAGACAGATGTACATCGCAAGAGAAGGACGATTTACCTGACTTTTAGTGTACAAACAGTTTCAGTTTCGGTGTGAGGAAAGGAGTGTTGTCATCTGGACTGGTATATTGCCTTGCAGAATAAAATTGATTTTGATCCTATTATGAGGTTGAAAATATCCTTATTAGAAGACATAGAATGACATAATGGATTGAGAAATTATGTACCAAGGATAAGCACCTAACTAAACCATAGTGAATCAGAAACTTGCACACCAAAAATAATGGACACAAAAATGAGGAATGAAGGTGAAAGAACAACAAATTTGTCGTCAATTATTTCTTTTTATTTTATTTTCTCAATCAGATGATATAGGTTTTGAAATATAATAAAGAACTTTGTTAATTGCATCTGAGGTTTCATACCAACATATTTTGACCGACTACAAAAGTTGCCTTGCTGTAATTTTAACACGATTTATAATATTTCCAATGTAATGGGCCATTGTAAATTTCAATACTCATATGAATGCATTTATGTGTTCATTAGAATGGGATAGAAGGAAACCCAAAAAACAACGTAAAGTAAAGCAAAACTAAAACAACACAGTGGTGTGATATGTTACTTGTAATAGGCACACCAAGACAAAAAATCATAGTGTCAATTTATGAGTTGCACATATAAGAATCGAGTACGAAGAGTATGAAGGTTACTTCGAATCTCAAAATATAATCAAAATAAGAACTAAACCGATGAAACAATGAGTAATTAACTGTAGCCAGTATCTACCCATGCAACCCATCCATCTTGATTATCATTCCACTTAAGAATCTTATCTCCTAGCTCAAAAACACTTAGTGGATCTATTAATTGTTCAAGAGTTGGTATAGGAAGAGGGCACAATTCGACTTTGTTAATAGTATCATCATTATTGCCCATACTGGGAATGATGGAAATAGGAGTGGAAGCAATAGGAGGAGGGGTTCTTGAATACCTAGCCATATTACGTTCAAGTTGATGAATAAGCTTTTTGAGGTTCTTCTTTATCTTGTTGCTCTCTTCCAAAAGATTCCTCACGACACTATTAATGTCCTCTCTTTCTTGCATCCCGCTATTCACTGTAAAATTTTGATTGAATTATTGTGTCACTATTTTGTGAGAACCAACGAGTGAAAATACATCGTTAAAAAAATTAATACAGGAGAAAAAGGCAACCAATTCCAAAGTAAAACAAAACATTGTTGAAGAATGCAAAAAAAACTAATTCATTGCTCATGACAACCATCAAAGTAAGACGTAATCAATTGAAAAGTTGGAGGGTAGAAACAATTTAGAAGAAAATGGGGACCGAAAACAAAAGAGAAGAAAATTACAGAAATGAGTTTGATTTAATAAATTATAAATTTGCTTTACATTACAAGAACATGAAAATTAGAGATGATCCTTACATTCAGTAAATTACAAACTCGGTTAATATTCTAGAAAGAAACATCTTCTAGGCAGTCAAAACAATGCACCTCAATGAGCTCTAAAGCATCTATTGGAGGCGGTCTAAATGATGCACCTCAAACAACTCTTTTGCATTCAACAAATTCACTTCACAGACAGTTAAAGTCAACGAATAGGAAATGAAACTGTAATAAATGTAAGGTGCATAATTATAAATGATTTTCCTCTTTATAAATCAATATTGAAGCAACTATTGTATCATAGAGATACTCAAAAAGTACAGGTAAGAAATCAAGTCTACAGGTTATCACATAATGAAAACAAGGTCTTTGTTTTTTAATGGGCACTTACTTTATCGTATTCTGTTTGTCTTAGAATCTTAACTGTTGGTTTTGTTTTGTTCATTGTTTATTATGTAAATATTGATATATTCATTGCAAGAATTAACTTTTTGGTTAAAATACAAACTACTATGGTATGTCACAGGTACTAAAAGAAATACATGTAAGCAGTATATATAAAGGGACCAGGAAACAAAAGAGAAGGAAATTATAGATTAGGATTAACTGGTAAAAAAAACTCACCTGCAAAAGTTGTAATGCATTCACCAAATGCAGAACATGACAGATTAAGGTTAAGCAATTTTTTATTTAAACCATAATGAATTGAAAACTTACAAAACCAAAACAATTTGCAGGTAAATGAGGGTCGGAAAACAAAACAATAGAAAATGATAGATTAGGGTTAACTAGTTTTCATTACCCATCACTTATCATTCGTAAACCCCAATCAACCAAAAACTTGCAAAATAAATCAACCAAAAATAAAATAGAAGAAAATGACAGATTAGGGTTAACCAATTTTCATTACCCATCACTTACCATTCGTAAACCCCTAAGCAACCAAAAAATTATAGAGAAAAATAAATTCATAGAAAAATGAGGACGGGAAAACCAAACACAAGGAAATTTCAGATTAGGGTTAACTGGTTTCCATTGCCATTCATTTAACGTTCGATACATCTTCGGGTTTCATGTGATACAAATGACACAATCTAAGGCAAAATGGAATTGCCCATGTGCCATCACCGTGAACACGTCACATTCGTCGGGAAAAACCTACTATCCACCAAAAATCATAATCATCGGAATGTCTTACACTTCGGTGGGAAAAAGCCCCCACTAAAAGCCTATCGACTTACTAAATCAAATTCTAACTAAAGTGCATATTTACAGAAATCAGGTCTAGAGGTTAAAAATGACTAATTCACTCCTCATGACAACCAACAAACTAAAACAAAATAAATTGGAAAGTTGCAGGGTAGAAACAATTCAGAGGAAAAAGAGAACCGAAAAACAAAAGAGAAGAAAACTATTGAAATGTATTTGCTTTAATAAATTATAAATTTGTTTAACATTACAAGAATAGGAAAATTAGGGATGACAACAATAGTCTTTTTTAGCCATCATAATGATAACATGGTCAATGAATCAATTTTTCAATTCATAATGTGAATTTAATTAATCTTTATATATATCGGGTATGCATAGAAATATTAGACTACATAGATCATAATCCATGTTTATCATAGTCATCCTTATATCAAGGATCACATGAATTGAACCCGAATATCATCTAAAATTGGCAAGTTTATATACTTTGAATTGAAGGCTATTTTAATCTATTATTTAAATTGACTATACCCAAGTTTCCTTATATTTTTGTCTTGACTAAGACCACCATTTATGTAAAGGTTAAAAAAATTAAAATTTGATCCCTCTCATCTATTCTATAAAGATTCAACTCTTTAAGCGTTTTGACTATATGGTAAGTTTCAAATATATACTTGCTATAGACTATCAGCAATAATTTCTCTTTCACATTCGGATTTGAGACTTCATGCTCTTCCATCCATCTATTTCAATTATTAGCTAATATGAGCTCTTTTGTTTCAACTATTGGCTAATGTGAGCTATTTGAGATGCTGAACTGTTTGGTTATTATGTTAAAACTTTCTGGTAAAGTTCTTTTAAAATTTATATCATATGTTCATGATTTTAGGTTTTAGGAATTGCTTCTGCACATTGACTTTTAGAACAGACTCTACAATTAACTTACAAAATATATAGGTTTGAAAACTTAAATTGATTTCTCACCATATATACATTAAGATGATTCATATCCACTAATTTATCACAGTCATCCTTATATCAAGGCTCATATGAATTGAACCCGAATATCATCTAAAATTGGAAAGTTTATATACTCTGAATTGAAGGCTATTTTAATCTATTATTTAAATTGACTATACCCAAGTTTCCTTATATATTCGTCTTGACTAAGACCAACATTTATGTAAAGGCTAAAGAAATTGAAATTTGATTCCTCTCATCTATTCTATAAAGATTCAACTCCTTAAGCATTTTGACTGTATGGTAAGTTTCAAATATATACTTACTGTACACTATCAACAATAATTTCTCTTTCACATTGGAATTTGAGACTTCATGCTCTTGCATCTGTCTGTTTCAATTATTGGCTAATATGATCTATTCTGTTTCAACTATTGGCTAATGTGAGCTATTTGAGATGTTGAACTGATTGGTTATTATACTAAAACTTTCTGGTAAAGTTGTTTTCAAATTTATGTCATATGTTCATGATTTTAAGTTTTACGAATTGCTTTTGCATATTAAATTGGTGCGACATTGATTCTTAGAACATACTTTATAGTTAACTTACACAAAATATAGGTTTGAAAACTTACCTGTGAATTTCTCTTGCCAGATCCACTTCGTCTCCCACTGAGTTTCACAAACCTTGTTAATGGTGCTTAAAATATTATACCTCAACCACCACGAAACCCTAATAAACAAAGGAAAACAAACAAAAAATGAAGCAACCTGTTAGATTGCAAAAATTACAAACTGTAAAAGCATTCACAGTGGAAAAACTATTTAGGGATAAGGAGTTGAAAAAGTTCACCTCCAACTATGCTAATGTATTCACGAAAACCAGTTCCATGCAAAGAACGAAACCCTAATCAACCGGAAACTTGCAAATTAATGGGGGTTAAAACATTGCACCTCAACCACCACGAAACCTTAATAAACAAAGGGAAAACCCAAAAAAATTGAAGCGACTTGTTAGATTTCAAAAATTACAAACTGTAAAAGCACTTACAGAGGAAAAACTATTTAGGGTTAAGAAGTTAAAAAAGTTCACCTCCAACTGTGCTAATGCATTCATGAAAACCAATTCCAGGAGAAGAACGAAACCCTAATCAACAACCGAAAACCTGCATAGTAATGGGGGTTAAACTATGGCATGTCAACCACCATGAAACCCTAATAAATAAAACCACTCCCAACTTGCAGAGCCAAAAGAATTAACGGGAAAATTAGGAACAAGAAACAAAAGAGGAGAAAATTGTAGATTAGGATTAATCGGTAAAAAAAACTCACTTGCAACCGTTGTAATGCATTCACCAAATGCACTCACAACCAATGAATGCAACCTTAATCAAACAAACAAACCTGGTTCTAAATATTAAGGTTAAGAAATTTTAATTTAAACCGTAATGAAACGAAATGAAAAATAGAAGAAAATGATAGATTAGGGTTAACTAGTTTTCATTACCCATCACTTACCATTCGTAAACCCCAATCAACCGAAAAATTGTAGAACAAATCAACCGCAAACTTGTAGAGCAACAAAAAATCACGGGAAAATGACGGTTACAAAACAAACACAAGAAAACCACATATTAGGGTAAACCTTAAGCAACCAAAAACTTGCAGAGAAAAAGCAATTCACAGAAAAATGAGGACGGGAAAACAAAACACAAGGAAATGATAGATTAGGGTTAACCTCTTTCCATTTCCTTTCATTTATCATTTGATACATCTCTGGGATTCGTGCAATATACATGGCACAATCTAAGCCAAAATAGAATTGCCCACGTGCCTGATGAATAATGATGAACAATAAATACCCTAATTGGTACAGAGAGGGGGGGTGAATCAGTTACAGACAAAAACTATCACAACAACTTATCAAGTTAAAGCAATATCAACCGGTTGTCTTCATTATTGAACTTAACCATGTCAATACCGGTTAAACACAATAAGACTTCACACAACATGAACTGATAAGTTTGAACACTTCAAATACATTCAATACTTGATAACAACTTCACCCATAAACATATGCATGTGGTATACCGGTAATTCCATAACCTATTAGGTCTGCATGCATAATTACTAAAAACAAAATACTTAATCATCACTTGAAAAATGCACAACTCATTACATAGAGTTTTCACGTGGAAACCCAAATGGGAAAAACCACGGAGGGGATGAATACCCACAAGCTTGTATTGAACTCTTTTCAAGTTCTCTCTATTAGGAGCCTAGTCCGATTAAAGACTTTCCAATAAGGTTTTGCTAGGAATCGATCCTGTTAAAGATCACCCAGTTAAGGGATGGCTATATACCCTGTTAAAGGTTGAAACCCTGTTAGAGGTTACCTCGCTAGAGGATTTGAAGAGCTCAATGATCTTGAGTCACCTGGTTAAAGGATTTACAATAAGCCTTTTAAAGCTACCTGGTAAAGGGATTTTCCAACTGTTGAAATGGTTAGAAGACAACGGGTAAAACTTTGATCTGATAATAACACTACATGCCAAGGCATATCCTTTTTAATTCCTCTACTTTGCAATCACACTCTGCTATTTTCTTCTTATTGGTTTGGCAAGTATCCCATCACTCGGATACACACACAACATTTGCCAACAACTTACAACAACAAACAACATCGACCTTATAGACAATAGTTAGGTCGGTAGCATAAACCCTAAACCCTCAGCATCTTAGGTTTACAATACAAGCGGTCCAATCCTGACCATACAAATACTTTGCATAGAGCAATACAGTCTTAAACAAATCACAAGAAAATCTGCATCGTTCATTATTCACCGCATATGGGAACCAGTAACCCATCATGCTTTCTTCTCATATTGCTAAGAAGAATGTTCATTCCCGAGGTAGACATTTAATGCAATAGATCTTCATATGCAAGATGCTCAAGGAAATCCTTCATGCACACAAAACTAACGTGGCACCTCGATCTCATTCTCATCTCTTATCTAACTCATCACAGAGTATCATTGGTTGCATCGCACAAGCTGGATTGCCAAACTGAAAACCCTAGAGTTGAGACTACCAACTGGTAGTCATGCTTAGTGAAACCCTGACACCGGTTCACAACATCTCTTCATACCTCTTCATATCAGTTCACCTTAATCTGCATACCGGTTTACTTGTACTTATTAACATCAATGACAACATACATTACCATCATATCAACATGTCGGTTCATCATATGCCAACAATATCCAACAATTCCATCACCGCGACGTCACGTTCACCGAGAAAAATCTACTGATCATCGGAAATCATAATTGTCAAAATGTCTTACACTTCGACGGGCAAAAGTCCCCACTAAAAGCCCATCGGCTTAATTATCTAAGAGTCTCATTTAAGCTGAATTTTAACTAACTAAGATTATTAAAATATAGTATTTTGAGGACTTTTTAATACACACAAACTCAAATTATAAAGTGTCAATTTCATGCATTAGCCTTGAGGGGATTACACATAGGCATTTTGTAATTAGTTCCAAATTTGTTAAGGGGTAATGTATTTAAGTGACTAACATGAGTATAAAAATTCAACCCTCTATCATTACTTTGAAATAAGGAAACTATGAGTCTTGATGCAATGACATTCTAAATCATTGCTAATAGATTCGCTTGACACATCTACATGGCTTATTCATGAACTAGGTACACATTGGTAGAAATATCCATGGGAAAATAGAAATAATCATATCTTAGAATTAAAAAATCTAAGTGTTGGCAACCACACATCGTGGGATCTCTCACAATATATATTTTTTCAGGTGCCATGCATTTATCTCTCCATTTTAATACCATTAATTATAATCTAAAAGATTCCTTCAAGCTGAATTTTAACTAACTAAGATCATTAAAATATAATATTTTAAGGGCTTTTTAATACACATAAACTCAAATTATAAAGTGTCAATTTCATACATTAGTCTTGAGGGGCTTACACATAGACATTTTGTAATTAGTGAAATCTCATAAAGTTCCAAATTTGCTAAGGGGTAATGTATTTAAGTGACTAACATGAGTATAAAAATTCACCCCTCAATCATTACTTTGAAAGAAGGAAATTATGAGTCTTGATGCAGTGACAACCTAAATCATTACTAATAGATTCTCTCGCCACATCTACATGGCTTATTCATGAACTAGGCACACATTGGTAGAAATCTCCATGGGGAAATAGAAATGATCATATCTTAGAATTTAAAAATCTAAGTGTTGGTGACCACACATTGTGGGCTCTCTCACACATTGAGTAGCCTTGCACTCTTTAGACCACACTATGGGACATATATGGATATCCCAATGAAATCCCATTCCTTAGCAACCCCACTATGGAAATACCTCTTCCCCTTGATGATTATGATAATTATTTGTATGACAATGATACTAAAGAGGGATTACTTATTGGGAGGGCATCACAAATCCTAATGGCATAGAATCATCTCCTCTTCCTACACCTCCAACATTAGTAGCTATTCTACCACCTCCACCTACTACATTAATAAAGACATCAACTTTTTTAACGTTGCTACATATATTTTTAGCATGTTCATACTTATTATCTAAATAATTGAGATATCTACTTATCATACATCCATAATTTATTTGTATAATCTCACATTCTTGATCTTGATGGTAGCATGAAAAATAATTATCTTCTCTTTGATGACAAATCACACTAAGTTGCACAATCTTCTACTTTGGATTCTCTTGTAATCTCCTGACCATATCATGCTTCTATATTGACACATTTTGATTCACATAAGTTCAAGTCTCGTACTTTTTTGGTCACTATTCTACAATTTTATATGGCACAAACATAGTTCAACATTGATGATGGGACATGAGCAACTTCTAGAACCATACATTTTGCTTCTTTCCTAAATTCCACTATTGGAGTGGGAATTCAATAGTTTGATATGTTGGGGTTTCTTTCTTTTGAAGTGAAGATGCATAATTTGTTGTAGAGTGGCCTATTACAACATTTACCATGTGACATCTTGCAATGACCCCTCCTTTACTTTATAGAGGCACATATGTGCCTTATCTTGCTAGTATTTTAGGAAATTACCACTTATGGGGGCTATATTGCCCTCTTTACCATACTAGAGTTGGGATAGAGTATTTTCCTATGTATGTTTTCTCTCTGTCTACTTCTAGTAAGCATACTTTCTTTGTGCATTAGGGTCCTTTTATATTGTACATGGATACATAACATGGATATTGTTGTTGAGACTCATTTTCAATTAACTTAATTACACTTAAAGAGGTGTGTTGGTGTAGTTGATTATTGTTGCATCTTATATTAAGTTTACTTAGGTAGTTATTAATCATTTACTTGAGTAAATGAGGAAGTAAGAGCTCATATAATTTGTATGATTGATGGGAGCACATGTGACCTCTACCTTATTCATCTCCTTGATCGATGGTAGTTAAGTGTCACATGTCTTCCTCATTAAGGTGAGTTCACTTGGTCATCAAGATGAGTTTTCTTAACATGTTTGCTCTTACGATTGAGTCAATCCTTGAATTAATTGTTCTCCTCAAGGACAATTGTCACCTTGACTTGTGCAATCTTGGGCCTATACATTATAGTTATTTATTTTATTTTCATATCTTAACACCTTAAATATAAATATTGAAATATTGTTATTTTTTATTTGTTTGCATCTTAAATAACTACCATTTTATTGTTCATTCTCGCATGGATTTGGATTTATTGTAAATTTTAATATTGTAACTGGGATCACATAATGGTTTGACCTTATATACACCCACCAACTCTTTGACTTCTAGCTCTAGAAGTAGAATATGAGAAGAGGTTGATAGCAACAACCCACTAAATATTAACTAATAAAAAGTTTGCTCCTATGTGTTTATGATACAAGCAAGGGAAAAGGGGTGACTTTAGGTGTTTAACATAAGCAATGACAAAAAGAGTGTCAAAGTAAATAATAGCACAATAGATTATGAATATTTACGAGATAGAGACATATGATGAAATTATAAATGTTAAATAACGTGTTAGGTGCATACAAATGATTTAGATAGTGGTTAAATTTTTTTTAACAATTATAAGATATAGACAATTCAATAAATATTCTCAATACAAATGATTACATGCATCAATAAGCCGCCCAAATAGAACACATTAAACCTAAAATTTGAAGAACTTATACAACTTGTCTTCTCAATATCTTACCCAACATGTTCCTTTGATGCTTGACTGTTTCACTTCAAATAAATTTCCTTTTTAGAATACCTTTTTATTCTAATTCCAAAATACACCACACTAATTAGTATGGAGGGAAGGCTTCCTTCCACCAAGAAGATCACTAAAATGATGTTTTAGCTTTCACACATTCATCCTCATCATGTCTTATTTAAAAGTAATTTTAGCATTAAAATATAATTTTTCATATTGTACCAAACACTTTTAGAAAACTTTCCTACTTCTAAATGAATTTCTTCATGGAGGTAATTGATCAAATTGATCTCTATTCTAGTAGGTGATAGAGAAATAAGCTTTTTCAAAATAATAGCTATATGTTTCAAAGTATAATAACCAAAAAAAATTAGAGATAGATTTAGAAGCCTTACCCACAAAAGAGCTACCTAGTTCTTTTTTTTGAAAAAAATGAAGTTTAGAAACCATAGTTTCAAAAATGAAATAGACTCCTAAAAATGCGACCCTTTCTCCAATATTATAGCTTAAAAAATGAAAGAGACTCCTAAAACTATGATCCTTTCTCTAATATCATATTCTTCTCATCCAAATAATTATAGACTACTAGAAAAAACTTTATGTACTTCCAAGAACTAATAGTAAGTAAATTGAATCCATTTGTTTAGATATGCAAGATAGGGCCAAAGATAACTAAATATACTTATGCAATCTATCTCACAATAATGCTCTATCTCTTCTTGCACCTCTACACCTAACTCCAATAAAGATGCTTTCACTATTTTGACATAATTTGAAAAAGCCTCTTCTTAACCATTTAAACCTCTCTTTTTGTATGCACTAGCTCACAATATCTACATAAGATCTCATTACCCTTCTTTTGAGCCATAATATCATTCAAAAATTAATATTTTTAGTTGTAGTTTGTCTCCAATTTATAAATTTTTAGTTGCCGGGTATTGAAAATGATGATTAAAACACTTTGGGCAACATATACTTTCACCCAAATGCAATTCAATTCTCATATGTGCAACATCATATTGTCCTACTTGATGAATTTTTTAATCTTAGAAAAAAATTAAATCATCATGGCATTTAATCTAGTTTGTTCCCCATAGCTAGGATATTGTAGAGGTAACTTTTAACCAAGCTTCAAACACCTTATCATTTGAATTTAGCTTTTCAAAATTATCATTTGATTGCCTTCCTTTTTACATTATTAAGGTAAAAGGGTAGAGTGACTGTCAATAAAATTTAAAATAATTAAGGGGCAAAGGGTGGTGTGATTACTAATAAAATTATAATAAATTGAGAGGAAACATTATATCAACACCATGCAATTTAGTGTTATTGGTGCATGGCAAATGAAGACAAAAAAGATAGCAAGATGGCAAATGAAGACAAAAAAGATAGCAAGATTTAATTCCTTCATTGGGAAATAAGTATAATACCTACATCTACACCTACCTTGCCTTGTGATCATGGATCAAAATATATTTGCCAAGTATTTGTCTATTCTATTATGAATGTGTGTTCATCTAGAAAGTTGATGGGTGGATTAGAAGATGTGAACAACGGTGCCTATACGAGTTGGTCAACTATTTCTTGTCCTTTAATAGCTTTTTGTGCAACAAAATGGATTTTATAAGTAGCATGACCCATTATATGTGACGTATCTTGATCTAGATGATTTCTAGATATGAGATATTTGAGAGGATCACTTTTGATGATAACATGAGTTTTTTCTTGTAACATGTAATGACATAATTTTTGAGCAATATATACTACTTTGAGACATTCCTTCTCAACCAATGTATAACATTTTTTTAAAATAATTTTAGGGTTCATGAAATGCAAATAATATGTTTTCTCATCATTTAGCATCATGTTATAAAAGCAAATATTTGATAGCTTGGTCAATGCTAGACGTGTACAACAAAAGTGGTCATCCTTGGGATATTAGAACAAGAACAAGAAGATTGGCTAAGTATCTTTAAAGAAATTTGAAAGCTTGCTAGAAATCTCAGTATCATACAAATTTGGCATCTTTATGGAGGATATTCTTGAAGAGAAGAATAATATTGAATAATTTAATGATATGAAGTGATCAATGAATGATTGCAATGACCTCAGAGACCTCATAGTTGGGGAATATTCTTAGGTTGAGGCACATTTAATATTGCATCTTTTTTCTTGGTATCCACCTCACTACCTCTATGGGAGGTGAGTAAATTTCTTAAGATGGATCCCAAAACATATTTCTCAGTGTTGAGCATCATTGTTGTATTGTCCTAATAATCCAAATAGCTCCACAATTTATATGGACGAGTCTCGTAGACAATTATGTTATCAATGTAATATTCAAGGATGGACTACATTAAGCCATAAAAAATGAGGTACATTGCACACTAGTATTTGGCTCCTACATTTTAAGACCAAAAAAAGACTTAAACATAAATAAAATGGAGCTTACTTCGCAAGGTACTAGCTTGCACTTAAGTCGAAAACTCTTATGCCTTGGATGGACCTCCTTATTCACACACACAAGCCAAAATCACACCCAAGGATCATCCTATTTTTGATATGCTTGTATTTAAAAATTGAAGAGTTATTCTCAAGACTTCTATTTTTTTCCCTCTTCCAATTTGAAATAAACAAGAATGATCAAGCTTAGCCTTTCAAAGCCAATAAAATAATCCTGTATAGGAATTCAATGTCACACATATTTATCCAATAAGATGAGGATACATGGCCTCCTTCTTTACACACAACTACTTCATCAAGACATAAATGACACCCTTGTACCTTCCCAAGATCTCATGTGGGTGAGGTATGGCATTGAAGAGTGCACAATACACATCCACCTGTGAGGACTGTTTAACCCAACAATAGGAATAATAACTCTAATTGAAGTCTCAACCCGAAGTTTGGATATTCACTCTTTCAAGTTACTATCTTCATAATTGGTGTTCATTTGGTTGTCAACCCAAGGACGTAATACTTGAAATGGGTCTGCACTATATATGCACTAAGTTCTTGTGATAGCTACCCTGCATTACTACAACAACTAACATCTATGCGGGAAAGGTAAGCAAGAATTGAAACAATTGAAAGGCATAGGAAAACTTCTGCATTAACATAAATTTATTCAAGAAATACTGGCTAAGTTCAATGCTGCCAAACATGGATTACTCTGTTTTGATTTGGCTACATGAATAGTCAATGGATCTGTTTCCAATGGCTATAGGAATAGTCAATGCAAGAATGTCTACTACAGCTAAAGAAGAAAACTAATTTTAACAAAGGCACAAGAACACTCACCAAGTGGGCCCCCTTGGATGAGTGCTTCCTAGGCTTCCAACACAATTCTAAGTGCTCAGAATAACATCTTTATTCATTGTTCATCAAAAGTCATTACATGATTCAAAATCAAAAGAAACTCAAAACACTTGTAACTTTATTTCTAAAATCCTCTACTCTGTTTCTTCTTTTTTCTTTCTAACCTAAAAAAAGAGATAAATACCTTTATTTAAAAGAAAACAACTACTTCCTACAACACAAATCACACCGATGAGAAGAGGCAGATAATTAATCAGGAAAGGAAACAACCAGAGTTAAGTCACTGATAATGTGAATCTAAACCGAACCACAGTCATAACATATCGTGGCGGTATTTACAACACTAATGCCCACTTGAGTAAGACATCAATAAGTATTGCACACCTACTTTTCCTCTCCCATTCCTTACGCTCATCAATATTTCTGTTGATTCAATCTTTCAGTCACCTCCTTGAATATCTCATTCTGCAGTTGGCGTGACAAGAGAGCTCTCACAACAACATCATTTTATTCCTGCAATTCAAAAAGAAAGAACATACACATCTATTTTAATTAATCAAAACATCTATTAATTTCACACATGATATTGCCTAATACAATCCGCATGGCAACAAGAATGAATAACATGGCTGTAGAAATAAACTGGCAAGGACAAAACATGTTTTAATAGGTTCAGGCTAACATCTGAAATGCATATAGTCAGCTTTTGATACATCATTACTATCATGTAAATCAAAATATGATAAAAACTTAAGAGTTATGGGGATAAAAATATGCTAATGTCTCAACTCATCATGCCCCCCAACTTAAGGTCTTGCTGATCCTCCAGCAAGAGGAAAATTCCTGATTCTGGCACTAACTCTTAAGTCACCAACAATTCCTTGACCTGTTCCTCTTGAAGCTAAATTCCAATAAAACCCCTTCATCATTTCTAGCCTAGACCATCTGGCCTCTTCTATAACTGCTTCATAGGGCTTATCTATAACCTTACATCCCAACATTGGCCACATAAGGATAGGGGGCTAAAAGATCAAAGGTAACCAGTTATGGTTTTTCATCCTACCTAGCTAGATATATTTAAGGGCTCTTTGCATAGCTGCATGAAAATTTGGTAGTGAATGAGGTTCTCCCTATTTCAATTCCTCTGGTAAATTGTTCCAGCGCTGAGTTAGGCAATCAATTGCAGCTGCACTTTCATTCTGAATTAAATGTTCATATGCTTGGAATATTTCTTCCCTCATTGGCAACACTTGATTCCTTACGTCTGGCCTTATCAATAGCTTCTGCCATTCATAATAAAGAACTCTTGGTTCTTTTGCTTCCTTCCTCAGTGGTAATGGACAATCAAATTCAATATTCTTATGTGTTTTGGCCTGTGCTCCCATGTTGATCTCATTCTGAATAGTCAATGCAAGAATGCCTATTGCAGCTAAAGAAGAAAACTAATTTTAACAAAGGCACACGAACACTCACCAAGTGGGCCCCCTTGGATGAGTGCTTCCTAGGCTTCCAACACAATTCTAAGTTCTTAGAATAACATATCTTTATTCATTGTTCATCAAAAGTTATTACATGATTCAGAATCAAAAGAAACTCAAAACACTTGTAACTTTATTTCTAAAATCCCTGCTTTGTTTCTTCTCTTTTCTTTCTAACGTACGAAAAGAGATAAAGACCTTTATTTAAAAGAAAATGACTACTTCCTACAACACATATCACGTCGATGAGAAGAGGCGGATAATTAATCAAGAAAGGAAACATCCGGAGTTAAGTCACTAATAATATGGATCTAAACCAAACCACAGTCATAACATATCATGGCGGTATTTACAACACTAATTCCCACTTGAGTAAGACATCAGTAAGTATTGCACACCTACTTTTCCTCTACTGTTCCTTACGCTCATCAATATTTCCATTGATTCGATCTTTTAGTCACCTCCTTGAATATCTCATTCTGTAGTTGGCGTGACAGGAGAGCTCTCACAGCATCATCATTTTATTCCTGCAATTCAAAAAGAAATAACATACAAGAACATACACATCTATTTTAATTAATCAAAACATCTATTAATTTCACACATGATATTGCCTAAGACAATCCGCATGGCAACAAGAATGAATAACATGACTGCAGGAATAAACTGGCAAGGACAAAACATGTTTTAATAGGTTCAGGCTAACATCTGAAATGCATACAGTCAACTTTTGATACATAATTACTATCATGTAAATCAAAATATGAGAAAAACTTAAGAGTTATGGGGATAAAAATATGCTAATGTCTCAACTCATCATGCCCCCCAACTTAAGGTCTTGCTGATCCTCCAGCAAGAGGAAAATTCCTGATTCTGGCACTGACTCTTAAGTCACCAACAATTCCTTGACTTGTTCCTCCTGAAGCTAAATTCCAATAAAACCCGTTCATCGTTTCTAGCCTAGACCATCTAGCCTCTTCTGTAACTGCTTCATAGGGCTTATCTGTAACCTTACATCCCAACATTGGCCACATAAGGATAGGGGGCTGAAAGATCAAAGGTAACCAGTTATGGTTTTTCATCCTGCCTAGCTAGATATATTTAGGGGCTCTTTGCATAGCTGCATGAAAATTTGGCAGTGAATGAGGTTCTCCCTGTTTCAATTCCTCTGGTAAATTGTTCCAGTGCTGAGTTAGGAAATCAATTGCAGCTGCACTTTCATTCTGAATTAAATGTTCATATGCTTGGAATATTTCTTCCCTCATTGGCAACACTTGATTCCTTACGTTTGGCCTTACCAATAGCTTCTGCCATTCATAATAAAGAACTCTTGGTTCTTTTGCTTCCTTCCTCAGTGGTAATGGACAATCAAATTCAATATTCTTATGTGTTTTGGCCTGTGCTCCCATGCTGATCTCATTCTGAATAGTCAATGCAAGAACGCCTACTGCAGCTAAAGAAGAAAACTAATTTTAACAAAGGCACATGAACACTCACCAAGTGGGCCCCCTTGGATGAGTGCTTCCTAGGCTTCCAACACAATTCTAAGTGCTTAGAATAACATATCTTTATTCATTGTTCATCAAGAGTCATTACATGATTTAGAATCAAAAGAAACTCAAAACACTTGTAACTTTATTTCTAAAATCCTTGCTTTGTTTCTTCTCTATTCTTTCTAACGTACAAAAAGAGATAAAGACCTTTATTTAAAAGAAAACAACTACTTCCTACAACACATATCACGTCGATGAGAAGAGGTGGATAATTAATCAAGAAAGGAAACATCCGGAGTTAAGTCACTAATAATATGGATCTAAACCAAACCATAGTCATAACATATCGTGGTGGTATTTACAACACTAATGCCCACTTGAGTAAGACATCAGTAAGTATTGCGCGCCTACTTTTCCTCTACCATTCCTTACGCTCATCAATATTTCCATTGATTCGATCTTTCAGTCACCTCCTTGAATATCTCATTCTGTAGTTGGCGTGACAGGAGAGCTCTCACAACAGCATCATTTTATTCCTGCAATTCAAAAAGAAATAACATATAAGAACATACACATCTATTTTAATTAATCAAAACATCTATTCATTTCACACATGATATTGCCTAAGACAATCCGCATGGCAACAAGAATGAATAACATGACTAGAGGAATAAACTGGCAAGAACAAAACATGTTTTAATAGGTTCAGGCTAACATCTGAAATACATACAGTCAACTTTTGATACATAATTACTATCATGTAAATCAAAATATGAGAAAAAATTAAGAGTTCTGGGGATAAAAATATGCTAATGTCTCAACTCATCAAAGACCCTTGGGAAGATAAAAACATTTGACATAAGCAAAGCCCAATTAACCTCTCCCATAGATAACTAAGACACATATTTTTTAAGAGGGCTAAATGAGATTTATCTCACTTGACACTCCAAAAAGGTTCCCAAAAATACACCTATCTAATAGGTACTTGTCCAAGTGACAAAAAAAACACATAAAAAATCACTTTTATACCCCTTCAATTGACCCTATGTGTAAATCTGAGTTTCTCAATAAAACTCATGTTTTATACTTTCCTAAAAATTAAGATAAATGAAATACACATAAACAAAATCACTATAATAAAAAAAGGAAGCACAATTTTGCAGCTATGGAGTACTGCAGCAGCTAGGGCTCCCTTCGACACTGATGGCAAAGAATATTAAGGGATTTTTACATTGAGCACATGGCTGGAGTCGCCAGACGTCATTTGTGTTCAATCTTCTTCTGAGTGTGGTAAGATTTCTTATTCTGATAAGAAATATTACCCGCTTTCTCCTCTACATATGACACTTGAGACTAGGGTTTGTCAAGATGAAAAAGGGTGCAACGATCATGAAGACCTAGGGTTCACACTCAATATGCACATCAAGCACATCAAGAATAGATAGCCAAATCAACATGACTATAATATCAAGCTCTTCATAATGAGGTGATTTATTTTCTGTCTTCCCTAGTTTTTTCTAAAACTTGAGTTTTCTCAAAGATCTTTCAATTCAATTATGCTTTTTGAAATTTCAACAACTCATAACTTTCACAAATGCACTTCTTTTTGGGTACAATTTTTTTGAAAGTTGGTATTTTTCTAATATCTCCATAATGATATTGTTTTTGCCTTCCTATTTTACAAGAACATATTACTTTCAACATTTTGGCCATTTTGGACCCTATAAATTTCTATTACTCTATTATTTTGCATTACACACATATTAAAAGAAACTTTCAAAATTTTAGTCATGTTAAAAAATAAAAAATTGGGGGTTTTTAATACACACACTCACTCACACACACACACACTCAAATTATAAAGTGCCAATTTCATGCATTAGTCTCTGTGGGCTTACATGCATTTTGTAATCAATGAAATCACATAAAGTTCCAAATTTGCTAAGGGGTAATGTATGTAAGTGACTAGTGGGTATACTAAATCACCCTTCTATCATTACTTTGAAAGAACAAAACTATGAGTTTTGATAATGACATCTTGATTCATTTCTAATGGTTTCTCTTGCCACATCTATATGGGCTTATTCATGAATTGGGTACACATTTGTAGAAATCTAAATGAGGAAATAGAAACAATCATGACTTAGAATCAATAAATCTAATTATTGATGACCATATATCATGGGCCCTATCACATATTAAGTAACACTTTTGCACTCTTTATACCACACTATAATAAATATATGGAAATTCCAATGAATCATTATTCCTTAGTGATACCACTATGGAAATACTTCTTCCCCTTGATGGTTTTGATAACCCTTTGTATGACAATGATATTGAAGAGGAACTCGCTTACTAGGAAAGTGTCACATATCCTAATGACACAAAGACTTCTCCTATCACTTCTCCTCTTCCTACACCTCCAACATTAGTAGCTATTCTACCACCTTCACTTGCTACATTGATAGAGATATCGACTTCTTTACATGATACTACATATTCTCTTTAGAATTTTCATACTTGTTATCTTGAAAATTAAGATTTTTACTTATCATGCATCCATAATTTATTTGTAAAATCTCACATTCTTGGTATTGATGGTAGCATCAAGAACATTCATCTTCTCTTTGTTGATACCATACTATATGCATGGTCTTCTATTTTGAATCCTCTTGCACATTCTCTATCAAAATATGCTTCTATCTTGCATATTTTGATTCACATTAGTTCACATCTCACATTGTCTTGGTCACTATTAAGAATATTTATGGCATAGTCATAGATCAACATTGACGTTAGGACACACAAGCAACTTATAGAGACACACATATTGATTCTTTCCTTAATTCCATAATTAGAGGGGGAATTCAACAATTTGATAGCTCGAGGTTTCTTTCTTTTAAAATGAAAATGCATTATTTGTTGTGGAGGGACCTATACCAACATCCATCATATGATATTTTCCATTTACTTCTCTCTTTTCTTTATAGAGGCATGCATGCGACTTATCTTGTATGGATTTTAAGACATTGTCACTTATGGGGCCTATCTTGTCCTCCATATCACACCTTAGTTGGGATAGATTTTTTTATACACATTTTCTTCTTTTCTACTTCTAGGGGCACACTTTCTTTGTGCGTTGGGGTCCTTTTATATTGTACATGGATACATAATATTACTTATCTTGTTAAAGTTAGGAAATTAGGTGTTGTACACCTTCCATAATGTTTATAATGTTATTTATTATATTGTTGTGGTGCACCTAGGGGACCTAGGGACATGTGCATTACTAGGAGTTAATATTCTTGGGGCCACTTTATGTGTTGTATGTAACATTGAGAAATATTTAATGTGGGTTATTGCATGGGAGTGTATTTAATTTAATACTGGGGAAAATATTTAATAAAATGAAAGTTTAGTGTAGCATCCTAAATTGTACTCCCTTACAATTTGGTCCACATTTGGGCCATCATCTTAGGTTCATGTCCCAAAGTCGGACTAGGACCTAATTTTTCTCATGCCATTAAAATCTAGCCTCCTTTTCTTTTTGCACATCACATGGCCTCTTGGTTCTGGCCCTTAAATGGGGTAGGACCTTAATTTGGCCCCCCTTAATGGTCAAAGTGAGCTAGCGGGAATGTGATCTCCATGTGGGCCTATGTTGGAAAATTAAGATGTTTTTCAACGGGCAAGTAGAAAAGGAGGTCCATCCCTCTCATTTCACAACAACAGGAAAATCTTAAGGCATCCAATCATTCCACATTCAAGTAATCCATCATCCAAGCATTGAAGCATTCATCATCAAGCATTTCTAGAGATCTTCAAGGTTGCATATTATTCATTTATCCATTGTGGAGACACATTACATCATTCATATGCAAGCATGTGTGTGTGATTAGGGTTTTGCCATGTTCATGCCATTTTATACAACATATGTGGTTACATTCAAGAAGCAAAGCATCATTATTAATCATTACAGATTTGAGGTATATCTTTCCATTATTTATTTTAGTATTTGCAGTATTTCATTCAAGGTTAATTCCTAAACCGGGGTTTGACTAAGGCAAACCCCTATTGCCAACCTATTTCCCCTTCATTTTGTGTGTAGGAAACAGGTACGAAGCTGTGATCTTCAGAGTAAGCATTATTTACAGTGACGAATCAATCCCCCATTGGAGTGCGGAAATTTCAGAGAACCAGGGTGATCACCACCATGGTCCTAACATTTAGGGGCTCTTTTGGGGAACATGTTCAAATTGCTTAGATCCAGGTTCGTGACTCAATCCTGCAACTGTAGCTTACTTTTGTGCATTTCTACTTTAATTTTCAACACTTTTACCCTAATTTCAGTAATTCAATTTACAAAACAGGTTAAATCATCAAAACCCCAATCTAATTAGAATTCTCAGTCCTAATCCCCACTAGTTTATGACTAGATCTATTGGATTTGAACCCTCTTTTGAATGTAATTGGTCGCCAAGCAATAAAATTAGCGATTACTTCCTTCTACAGCGGGAACCCTAATTCTATTCACCCATTACATTTTAGTGAATTTGACGTCTTACATCTTTATTTCTGATTTATGTTCTCAGATCTGAGTGTTTATGCAATTTCAAATTTAAATTTACATTTACAAGTTTAATTTCCAATTGAATTTCTAAAATTTAGAGGTCAAATTCACAAAAACCCTAACTTTTAATTCTAAAACTGAACTTGGGGGTTGTCTAATTTGGATTAATTGTTTCAGATCTGACTTAGAAACATTTCAAAATTCAAATTCAAGTGCATAGATATTATCTTAATTAAGGTACATAAATTTAGAGGTTTAATTAATAACCCTAATTTATTTTGGTTAATTTGATTTGTGGGTTGCTTCATTTTTCAATTCAATTTCCAGGTCTAATTTTAAAACATTCATAATGACACTTAATAGATTTGATTTATTTTCTATTTCACATATAATTACCTTGCTTTCACTTATATTTATCAAAATCATGTGTTGGATAATGACTTCTTTCATTTCACATTGCTTCTTTTCATTCATAGCACTTTGACATATTGTGTTTGTCGAGTTTCAAAATTTCTTCAATCTCAAAGCTTTCATTTATAGTGCATGTTGTTTTATGATCACTATTTTGGGAAAATGAATTTCATATGTAGATCACCTTAAAGCTTTTGTAGATCCCAACCCTAGAGATGTTAATAGGAAACATAATACTTGTACCTCTCCTAGGGAATCTAATGTGAATGAAGAAAGAGCTAATACTCATATCAATGATCTCTCTAATGGAGAGAAAGCATTGAAGAGAAGCATGGCACCATCTTCTTCTCATACGCATACCCTGGCATAAGGGAGGCAAGATCAAAATATTGGTGTTTCCATCTCTCTAGATCCTCCTTATTCTCCTAGAGCCTATCTTAGTCATCAAAACATTTGTAGAGAAGATGATGTTATGCATTTTATTCATGATTTATCTCCCCACATAACATTAATCAAAGATGAGTCCTTAGATGATAGGGGTCTTCCTCCTCAATCTACCAAAGAGGATATGCATGAAGAAAGAAAGGAAAATCCTCCTCCACAAGATATTCCTTCTTCATCTACTAATCCCTTTGTTCCTTCAAAACACACTTACACTACAAATTTTAAAGAAATCTATTACAATGTTCCTCTACCTTTTTAATTAAAAGATTCTTATAGGAGTGGCTTTAAAATAATATCAAAACAAGGTTTTAGAGGACGAGGACTCAGAAAATTTGAACAAGGAATTAAAGTCCCTATAAACCCTCCTACACTAGCTCACACTGAAGGCCTAGGACATGATCACAAATCTTTTATGGATGACCTCCTTAGGATTAAAGACTTAAAATATCATCTTGAAAGACAACAAACCTATCATTCAGCTAAAAGTGTTGCTTCTTCAAAACCTCCTTTTTGTTCATATCACCAAACCAATGATCACATTACCAATGATTGTCTTGAATCTCATAATGAAATAAAATGACTCATTGATAGAGGCATAGTTAAAATCATAGATGAAAATCCTTCTTCTTCTAAAAATCATAATTCTACATCACAAAAGACAAAGCTTATTCTTATTGATGACCAAGAAAGGTTAGCAAGTAGAGTCTTTTGGAAATTAAAGTATGACAAGAATGTTGTTTTTCCTTTTGTAAACTTTAGCAAAAAGCATAAAGAAGGTGATGAGCATTGTCTCTTTTATCGTAGTTATTGTCATTATCTTGGAAAATGTAAAGCATTTAAGGAATCTGTTCAATAATAATTTGATAAGGCTCAAATAATCTTTCAACTGATGTTGCTCTCTTTCTGGGTGAGAAAGGAGTGCCTTAGCACTCTTCTCATCCTCCATGTTGCTCCTCACCCTATGGAACAAGCAATTAACTTAATTGGGGGCTCTTCATCATAAGAGGTGATGCTTTTTCAATTTTAAATATCTTGGGGCAGCAACATGTTTCATTATTGCCTCTATACTTGGGGGCAAGAACCTTATCCCCCCCCCCCTCTCTCTCTCTAAAGAGTCACTATTCCCTTTAGGGGTTGCATTTTTCTTGTTTTTGATGTCCTTTCTTGCATAGAATGGTATGTATTTAACAATTAATCTCTCTCTTTAAGGGAAATATGTGATATTTTATCCTAGTTCTCTCTCTTCCTCCCTTTCAAGATCACCTCTTCTTTAGAGTTGCATTTTACATATATTAATGTCTTTGATTGCATGGGATATTTCTTCATGTGAGTTAATTGTGCATTTTCTTATGTTTAATCTCTCCTTAAAATTTATGTAATTATTCTCATTGTCCATATGCTTGGGGGGAAATGATTTCTTTCTCTTATTCTTCCTAAGGATCCACTTTCCTTTGTTGAGTGGTGTTTACTTATGATTTGATGTCATTCCTTGTGTGAAGTTGTTGTTTGCTCAAGGATTCTCTCTCATGCAAGAGGTGTATGTCCTTGGCTATCTCTTTTTTACTTGGAAATGTATATCTATTATAAAATTACCCCTCACATTGGGTCAAAAGTGTGTTATCCTTCATCAAGAATCTCTTTGACCTAGCAATAGGGGGAATGTATGCATTCTTGTTTTCCTTCCATTCTTTGGTAGAAGATGCTATGTTTTTTCAAGAAACTCCTCTTGGAGGTAGATGTCTTTTGATCAAAAATATTTTCTCCTCCAAGGATCCTCTTTACACTTGTTCCAAGATATCTCTTTTTCAGCTATCTTATCCTTTCTTGAAGAGTATTCCCTCTCTAGCTTGGATTTTTGACATTGTTTCCTAAAGGATATCTCCTTGGTGTTGAAGGCGGGTATCCTTGTTTCTAGCTTCCTTAAGACATCAACATAGGGTTATGTTGACATATTAAGGTGGGGCACCCATATTTACCTCTTTGTAAAATATTGTACCATATTGTTGCATGTCATTTTTGCACGTCTTAAACGGGGTGTTCATTCTCTAAACTAGAGAAAACAAACTCTTATACGAGATGCTACATGCCTGAAACTAGACAGAACATTTGATATGTCTTAGATGGGGGTGAACTTTCTTGAGACCAAATAAAACAAACTCTTGCAGGGGATGTCCTTGAAACCAAGCATGTATTTGTCTTAAACAGGGTTACACATTCTCGAAACTAAAGTAAACAAACTCTTAAACGAGATGTTCCCGAAACCAAACGTTCGCCCCTTAGAATTTACACATGCTCCCCTTGGCATTTGCATTTGCATTATATGTCTTAAATAGGTTGAATCACACTCTAAAACAAAGGAAACAAACTCTTATACGGGGTGCTATACACTTCAAACCAAACATCACTTGCATACATGCACAAGGATGAGTGTAACTAGTGGAACACAGCTAGACTATTCCTACTCTCCTCCCCAACATGGATCACCTAGAAAAACATATCTAGGGGAAATTATCCATGTCCTTTCTCATCATTCTTCTCATGGATCACCTAGAAAAACACGTCTAGCATGTATCTGTGCTCTCTCTTTTCTTTCTTCTCATGAACTCATAGCTTTGTTATTGATGATTCATAGATGATGCATGCTTTTCTCTTTTATGTGATCACTTGTGTTCTTGAGATGTCATTTTTCAGGAATTATATTAGTGGTTGAGATATTTTGAAATTGAGGTCTCTTTGGCTATTTGACTTGAGGTCTTTTTTTTGGTCCTTAGCTTTTGTGTTTTGGGTCTTTTGCCTTTGTTTTTTTGTCTTTGTTTGCCTTTTTGTTTTTGTCTTGTTTTGTGTGCCCTTGCATATGTTTGAGTGAGTTAAGATCCTAATATTGGGGGCTTGATCCTTTGAAATTAGTAACATTTAATAATCCTTGTTATTATGCTCCTCATTTATCCTCTTCTCCATCTCTCATCCGTCTACTTTACCATGAGTATTTGCATAGGCTCACACTCCCACTAATGTGGAGGCTAAATATAGCATCCTAAATTGTACTCCCTTACAATTTTGTCCATATTTGGGCCCTCATCTTAGTGTTCATTGCCCAAAGTCAAACTAGGACCTAATTATGCTCATACCATTCAATCTAGCCTCTTTTTCTCTTTGCACATCACATGGCCTCTTTGTTTTGGCCCTAAATGTGTTAGGACTAGGGTGTGGCACCTTGGTCCTCTCAATCAAGACCTTAATTTTCCCCCCCTCAATGGTAACAAAGATCTAGTGAGAATGTGATCTCCCTATGTTAGAAAATCAAGATGTATAGGAGAATCATAAGGTTTCCAATCAATCCATCATTCAAGCATCAAATCATTCATCATAAAGAATTTGTAGAGATCTTCAAGGCTACATATTCTTAATTTATCCATTGTGGAGCATTATTACATAACTCATACGCAAGCATATGTGTGTGATTAGGGTTTAATCACGTTCATGCCATTTCATACAACATATGTGGTTACATTCAAGAAGAAAAGCATCATTATTAGTCATTGCAAATTTGAGGTACATATTTCCATTGTTTATTTCAATATTTGCAATATTTCATTGAAGGTTAATTCCTAAACCGAGGTTTGACTTAGGCAAACCCCTATTCCCAATCTATTTCTCCTTATTTTTGTGTGTAGGAAATAGGTACAAAGCTACGATATTTAGAATAAGCACTATTTATAGTGACAAATCAATCCCCCAGTGTGAAAATTTTGGAGGACCAAGGTGACCACCACCACGATCCTGATATTTTAAGGGCT
This sequence comes from Cryptomeria japonica, assembly GCF_030272615.1. Taxonomy (NCBI): domain Eukaryota; kingdom Viridiplantae; phylum Streptophyta; class Pinopsida; order Cupressales; family Cupressaceae; genus Cryptomeria; species Cryptomeria japonica. The sequence goes on along the minus strand of NC_081414.1, from coordinate 191,984,001 downwards.
CTTTCGGGGAACATGTTCGAATCTACTTACATTGCTCAGATCCAGGTTCGTGGCTCAATCCTGCAATTGTAGCTTACTATTTATGCATTTCTACTTCAATTTCGAGCACTTTTACCCTAATTTCAAAAATTCAATTTACAAAAGAGGTTAAATAATAAAAACACCAATCCAATCAAAATTATTTGTCCTAATTCCTGCTAGTTCGTGACTAGATCTATTAGATTTGAACCCTTTTGAATGTAAATGGTCCCCAAGCAATTAAATTAGCAATTAATTCCTTCTACGGTGGGAATCCTAATTTTATTCACCCATTACACTTAGTACCAATATTAAATAAGGGATTAATGGTTTTGTAATCGCATGGTTTTAGTCACAAGGTTTTATGTACTACCACTTGGTGGTTTTGTATGAGCTTGTTTCTATAAAAGAAAACAAAAGGGTATTTATCTAAGTTTGGCTAGTTGGTCATTTTGGCTAAGGGGTGGAGAGAATCTCTTGTTTAGCATTTGTGAGGGTTTGAAGCATGACTTAGGATGTGTGGTTGCATGCTTGTTTACATGGAGTGCATGTAAAGAACTTTGAAGATGTATTGTAATGGTTTCGTTATTGAATAATATATGAGTGATGGATCCTTTTGGAGGATATGTTTTTCCCTCTTGAGGATTTTATAGAGTATACCTTGTGCAATCTTTGATATTATTATGTCTATTCTTTTGCATATGGATTCTAAATACTTTTTTTGCATATATTTCTCAATTTGGGTTATGTAAAAAATTTCATTATACGATTGCGATTCTCCTTACATTTAGTATTAAAGCCATGGTTATGGTTGTATAACCCTTGTTGGAGCTAATTTATTGTTAAACTGAACCTAGGGCATGTAGGAAAGAATGAAGACATGACAAGATATAAGGGTTTTTTGTAGGTTGTTCTTTACAAATTTAAGGTTGTGGGGTTGTGGATTTATCGTGATTTTTTGCAAATTTGGGCATATGAATTTTGCTAGATTGTCTGCTTTTTGATTTCTTATAGGCATTGAAAATCTCTCTCTAAGCACTCCTTCGTAGTATTGTTTAACTTTGTGATTTTTCTAATTTGATCAAGTCTTGGGGCCTAAAAGATAGATGTTCTCTTTTTCACATTTTTTTAGCAGACATTTTGCATACATAATCAATTTTTTAGTTTAGAAAAGGCATTGGAGATCATGTGTAGTGTACTTCATAGTGGTGTTGTTAGATTATTTGTTTGATGAATAGAGGAAATGAGTATTTGTTTGATCACTTGTAGGTGCCTAAGGTTCTGTTGAGAATTGGTGTCTCAAACTCACTGGTTTAACTCTCGGTCAGATGCCATTTTTGTTCTTGCAGTGAGCATTTCATGATGACTCTATTCAGTGTCTTGGTGAACTCGAGCATAGCAGTGATTTTGGTATGACTTCGAAGTTTGGCAAGACTCTTCAATCACTGTACAAAAGTTATGTTTCTTACCAATATCGCCAAGAGAGTTGATGGATCTTGATGAAGTCAGGAATTTTGGTGTGAGACTTGATTTCAGGAAGATATTTCTAGCCTCTAGCTGAAGTTATGGTTCTTGTCGATGAAGGTCATGTTGATGAGACTTTGTTGTAGTCTTGGCAACATGAAGGAATTTTGGGGTAACTTCAGTGTTTGCTAAGACTTGTCAAGTCGGTATCCGAAGTCACATCTCTAGGTGACAAGCTGGTTTTTTGACGAGACGTTGTTGAGTCTTGGCAATGAGCAGTCTCTTCGGTGTGACCTTGATGTTTGTTGTGATATGTTAAGGAGCTAGCTGAAGTTGTCTTCTGTGTTGATAAGACTATATCGGTAAGACATGGAATTCTCTTAGCGAAAATGGGGATTTTGGTATAACTTCGGGTTTTGGTAAGTCTTTCCAAGAGGCAAGCCGAAATCATGATTTCCTACTGATGGAGATCGTATCGATAATACATTAGAGTGGTTTGGGTGAAGAGTTGTTTTCGGTGTGACACTAGTGTTCGGTAAGACAGTTCAAGTAATTTGTCGGAGGCATGTCTCTCACCAATGGACTATGTTTGCGATGAGATAGTTGTAGTGTCTTGGCAATGAGCTATTGTTTTCGACGTGACTTGGATTCGATAAGGATTTTCAAAGAGGATGTCGAAGACATACCCTTGGTCAATAAGACCATGTAGATAAGACATAAGGATTGTTTGGACGATACAACTGATTTCAATAAAACATTGAAGTTCGATGAGAGAGTTCTAAGTCATTGTCGAAGGTGAATCTCTTTCCGACAAGACAAGAAAGTGGTGGGATCTCGATGGACTCTGTTGGCATTATGTGAACCGGTATGAGAACCGGTATGTGGACATAATGACATTGTATGTTGTCATTGATGTTAATACACTGAAGAGGTGAGAATCGGCATATGTAAGAACCAGTATAACATTGTGAACCGGTATCTGTACCAAAGTGAAGCGGTGTGCTTGTTCAAGGTGAACCGACATAAGGCTATGGGAACCGACACATGGAAGCAGTGCATGACTACCGGTTGGTGGTCTCAACTTCAGGGTTTCCAGTTGGAGTGCTTCAAGGTGACTTTATGTGATGAAGTTAGCATGATAACAAAGAACAAATAGTGTTGCCATGTAAGCCTTATGCGCGTGAAGGCTCTTGCATAAAGAAGAGTGTTCCTATCTACCTCGGGAATGTGCGAAGACTGTAAACGGTGATAACGTGTGATGGGTTATTAGTCGCCATGAAATCGGTGGAAAATAAACGATGGAAAATGTCTTGAGATTGGATCAAGACTGTTGCATTCAATATAGTATGATCAATGGTCAGGATTGAACCGTTTTGAATTCCTTAACCTAACAGGTCTAGGGTTTAGGGTTTATGCTACCAACCCGTCTGTTATCCTATAAGGTCGATGTTGTGATTCTTTCAGAGTTTGTTGGAAAAGGTTGTGTGTGTGTATCTAAGTGAAGAGATATGTGATTCTTGCCAGACCAGAGGAGAGAAGTCATATCTGTAGAGTGTAAGTGTAGAAGGTGAAGAGGAGCTTAAGCGGATCTGCATTGGCATTGAGTGCCATTATTAGGTCATTGATATACTTGTTGATCTTTAACCACTTCAACAATTGTGAAATCCCCTAACAGGGTAGCCTTAACTAGCTTGTTGAAAATCCTCTAACAGGGTAACTCGAAGCTATTGAGTCATTGATATCCTTTAGCTATTGAGTTCTTGAAATCCTCTAACTAGGTACCCTTAATAGGGTTTAACCCTTAACCAGGTATTGTAGCCATCCCTTAACTAGGTGATCCCTAACAGGATCGGTTCCTAACAGAACCTATTGTATCTATCTTTAACCGAACAAGGCTCCTAACAGAGTGGACTTTCAAAGAGTTCAAAAACAAGCTTGTGGGTATTCATCCCCACTGTGGTTTTTCCCAGTTGGGTTTCCATGTGAAAAGTATGTGTGTCATGTGTGATGCTTTCTTCATGTGATGTTATGATTGTTTTCTGATTAAGTGGTGATGCATGTTGATCTTGCTGTAATATGTACATCTTTGATGGTAGATTGCATGTTCATGCATTAGGGTGAAATGGGAATGAAGAGTTATATTATATGAGAAGATAAGTGTCAACCGATCTTTGCTTGTCTCACTTATGCTAGGTTTTGCCGGTTGAACTCTATTGAAGGACCGATGCTGCTGTTTGTCTGTCAGTGCATAAGTGTTAGTTGACAAACTGGTTTAAGATTGTGTTTTTGTTTGTACTGATTCACCCCCCTCTCAGTACTGGTTTGGTACTATTCGTTCATCATTAAGTTATCAGACTCATGTTGACCTGCTGAGTTGTCTATTGATAATTTGTCCAAGTTGGAGTCTAAGTGATTCGTTGAGAGATCACAAAGAAAATTTGAAGGTTTGAAGTGTTTGACGATTGGAGCCATGAGGATCTAAAATGAACTATTTTCTTGATAGAGAAATATAAAAATTTGAAGAAATGGTTGCGAGTGGTTGGAAGTGAACCAATTAGTTGTAGAAGTTGGTTTGTTGGCTAGTGAATGGTTCTGTTGGATGTTGAATGATGAATTGCATAATGTTGTTCTTGTTTCTCGTGATGAGTGTGGGTCGAATTTTGTTTGTAGGTTGAATGTTGTCAAAACAAAGATTGTGGATATACACATGAGAGCTTAATTTGTATCTTGTATGTAATTGACATTTTACTATAATACAAGAGATTGGCTTTGGTGGTTGGTTTTTTACCTATAAGGGTTTTCCCATGTAAATTTTATGTTCTCTCTGTGCTTGTGTGAATCTTTTGTTCTATGTTATTCTAGAAATGTGCATCTTAATGACTATAATTGAAATTGAAAGTCACCTTTGTTTCTCTCCTCTTTGAATTTAAAACTGTGGAAGGCATTTCCACACTCTTATTTCCTTGTAAGTGGTATCAGAGCTTTCTTAGTGTCTTATCCTTGTGGGTAGGATGGGTTGTTTGTGTTAATTCCATTGTGGGAGTCTTGTAGAGAACTTGTGTTTTGTGAAATTGCAGATTGAGATGGCGAACACATTAGGGAGAGTAGACATTGAGAAATTCAATGGTGGCAACTATGAGTTATGGAAAATCAAGATGGAAGACCTATTGGTGGATAGAGAACTTTGGGTTGTAGTGTTTGGAACCAAACCATCTGGCATGAAATAGGAAGATTGGGATCTCACATATAAGAAAGATAAAGGGATGATTAGACTTTGTCTTGCAGATTTAATTATGCTGAATGTTCATGACGAGAAGACAACAGTTGCTTTGTGGAAGAATCTTGGTGACATTTATTAGGGAAAGTCTTCTATGAACAAGTTATTCTTGAGGAAAAAGTTGTACTCCTTGAAGATGAACGAAGGTACACCTCTAGTAGATCATATAAATACTTTCAACATGATTGTTGCATAGTTAACTTCTGTGGGTGTAACAATCAGTGATGAGAATCAATGCATTCTTTTGTTATGTTCCTTGCCTAACACATGGGATCATCTGGTGATGGCCATTGGAAGTACAACAACCACTTTCAAAATGGAAGGTGTGGTTACTTTTCTTCTTTCAGAAGAAGCACCGAGGAAATCTTCTAAGATGGTCAAGGATGCTCTGGCCGTGCAGGGCAAATCAAAGGAAAAAAACAAGCAAAAGGACAAGAGGTCCAAATCCAAGTCATAGGGGAGATCTAAGTCTCCAAGAAAGAAGTCCAAGGCGAGGTGTTGGAATTGTGGACAAACTGACCATGTCCGAAAGGATTGTGAGGAGAAGGGAAAGAAGAACACTTCTAACACTGAGTCTTCTTAGAGAGATGTTAGTGCTTGCAATGCTGCCTTGGAAACATGCCATCTCAATAGAGGCGAGTCTTAGTATTGAGTACTTTGGTCATTTTATTGGGAAGCTTCATGATGGTGCAGTGTTGTTTCTTGAAGCTTAGCATGGTTTTATCATGAAGGTGCTTTGGAATATCGAGAGACTTGTGGATCTACTGAAGGGCTATTTTCTAGGTTGTTACTGGATGAGATAATTCCAGTTCTACATGGATTCTTCATGCATGGTGAGAGGAGGTGAAATAATTTCTCTTCATAGGGATATTGATAGTGATTAGTCACTTAGCAATTTTTGTGGTAGTGCTTGATGGATTCCTAGACTATGATTCTCAATGTGGACATGATTAGCAAATTAGATATGTGCGAGATCTGGTGCTTAAGTCATGTTGTCTACATGAATATCCTCTTTGAGACCTCATTATGCATGTAGCTAATGTGATAGTGAGTTTGTATGTAGCTGATTGGATCTTTGAGTTATGCATTTGTGTGGATTGATCACCTATTTAGTTATAGTGGGATAACTCTCATGTGGATTGTCTATATCCACTAGGTCTAATTCAGTGCTTATGCAGACTTGTTAGCTGGCCTTGTCTATGGTCACTTGTTTATTGGTGTGGTTTCTTTGAGATAAGAGAATGGATGATAATTGAGTACCCAGATATTTTGTTATGGGATCCTGTAGCATGTTGCATTTCCTTGGTTTGGAGATCTTGTTTTCACTTGGTGTGACTAGTAGTACACCTGTGTGCGTGGACCTAGAAGATTTTTCATATTTGGGAGACGGTGTGTCATAATGCTTGGAGAGATCACTACCACGGATTAGTGGGAGATTTAGAAATGATTTCATATTCACCATTGGATGGTGAATGATCTTCTTACTGTGTATATATTTGGAGGACACCTTAGATCCTGTTGCTGTAGAATGGTCTTTCACATTTGTGGGTACACTTGTAGGAGATGGTTATCTTTATGATTTTTTGACATCTTGAGGGCTGAAGGAGTCTTTGTTTGAAGTGTTGGTTATGTTTGATAGGTGATGTTGGTTTAGAGTTTGTTGGTGCTATGTCACGGTACACTCTTGATACTAGTTTAGAGTCTGGTATGATACATTGCTTTTGAGACCTAAGAGGAGATGGTAAGATCATGATGTCATGACGGGTTCTTGATTCTGCAGATTGGAGCTTTGATAGTGGTTTGGTGAGTTCTCTTTGTATTGGGTGCATTGGTCAAATGTCAGAGAACTTCATGGGAATGTAGAGATGCATTTGAATTGTGGCATGGATTGATCAATTCCTGGTACTCATGGAGACATAGAGACTTAGGTGAGGCTATAGTTATCTTGAGAGATGTATATTGAGATGGTTGCTCTTGATGAGATTTTAGCTCGAAGTCCGAGGAGCCTACATCTTGGTTGGATGACAATTCAACAAAGACCTATGAGGATATTTCTCTTGGATGAGTCATGATGTCTTTGAAGTCTTGGAGGGGCATTATTGTTCCCCTCTAGGTCTACTTGGTAGTTTGACACTTGAGAGGTATTTCCCATTGTTTCTTAGGTGCTTTATGTTTTTCTTTCACACTCATGGACCTTGAGCTAAAGTTAGATAGTTCCAAAGGATTCATTGTGAGAGATGGATAACGTGTTTATCTCCTTAACATAGGGGATGGTAGTGGGATGATTTCCTGAAACAAGAAATGGAATAGTTTGATCTTCTATGGGGGTTGTAAATAAGAACTTACTTGTCACAACTGATACCTAGAGTTGTATGTAGAAACATGCTACATGTTTATGGTTTACAACTTTCTCTTTTTTTGGTTTTTTGGTGATCTTCTTGGATGTTCAGATTCACTTGGCATTGGATGTGAGATTTTGTATGGAGATGCAGTGATCACTAATTTGTGGTCATATGTTGTCACTTGAGTGATGACATGGAGGTTCTTGTAGCTCTTTATTCTATCAGATGTGAAGAATTTGGAAGAGCTTTGTGAGGCTTGTTGAGAGAGGTGTTTCTTGTAGTAGTGTTGTTTGCAGGATGTGCTTATCATTGTGGATGGTCCTTAGTACTACATGGTTATTTCCTCTATGTGTTATGATTAGTAGACTCTGTGTGTTTTTTTATTCTTTTTAGATTTGACATTATCCATGCATTGGGAGTTTTTGGATGTGTTTGGTCTTCATTGACTGGTTTGCACATGAAGCTCGTGGTTGTTGATTATGGGTTGGTTATGTTGGTGGCATGAGTTTACTGATTGTGGATACCTCTATGGTATGTGAGATTTGATGGTTAGCACTTTTTGTGGGTGTTGTTTTTCAATCCCATGGGCTTGTCAGCTGGATGGGAGCAGTCATTTTGGTTGTTGTTCTAGCTGATGTTCAGTTTTGAATGTTTTGGAGATACCAGTAAGTTCTTCATCAAGTGGGAGAATGTTGAGAATTGGTGTCTCAAACTCACTGGTTTAAATTTAGGTCAAATGAAATTTATGTTCATGCAGTGAGCATTTCGGTGTGACTCCACTTGGTGTCTTGACGAAATTGAACATAACAGTGATTTTGGTATGACTTTGAAGTTCGGCAGGACTCTTCAAGTGGTGTGTAGAAGTTATGTTTATTATCGATATCACCAAGATTATTGATGGGTCTTGGCCAAGTAAGGAATTGTGGTATGAGAGTCAGTTTTGAGAAGACATTTCTAACCACTAGTCGAAGTTATGGTTCTTTCCAATGATGGCCATGTCGATGAGACTTTGCTGAAGTCTTGGCGAAAAGAAGGAATTTCAAGGTAACTTTGGTGTTTGTCGAGACTTATCAAGTCGGTAGCCAAAGTCACATCTCTGGGTGACAAGCTATTTTTTTTATGAGACATTGCCAAGTCTTGGCAATGAACAGTCTCTTCAGTGTGACCTTGGTGTTCATCGTGGCATGTTAAGGAGCTAGCCAAAGTTCTCTTCTGTGCTGATAATACTATATCAGTAAGACATGAAATTGTCTTGGCGAAAATGGGGATTTTGGTGTAACTTTGGGTTTCGATAATTCTTTCCAAGCAGCAAGTTGAAGTCATGATTTCCTACCGATGGAGCTAGTATCGATAAGAAATCATAGTGGTCTAGGCAAAGAGATATTTTTTGGTGTGACACTAGTGTTCGATAAGATAGTTCAACCAGTTTGTTGGAGGCATGTCTCTCACCGATGGACTATGTTTGTGATGAGATAGTAGTAGTGTCTTGGTGATGAGCTGTTATTTTTGGTGTGACTTAAGGGTTCGATAAGAATTTTCAAGAAGGATGTTGAAGACATAATCTTGGTTGATAAGACATGAGGTTTGTCTGGATGATACAACTAATTTTAATAAGACATTGAAGTTTGACGAGAGAGTTCTAAGTCATTATCGAAGGTGAACCTCTTGCCAATAAGCCATGAAGGTGGTGGGATCTCGATGGACTCATGTTGACCTACTGATTTGTCTACCAATAATTTGTCCAAGCTAGAGTCTAAGTGATTTGTTAAGAGTTCATAGAGAAAATTTGAAGGTTTTAAGTGTCCGACGGTTGGAGCCATGAGGATCTGAAATGACCATTTTCTTGACAGAGAAATATGAACATTTGAAGAAATGGTTGCAAGTGGTTGGAAGCGAATCAATAATTTGTAGAAGTGTTGGATATTACTGAGAAGTTTGATGGAATGATGTGTTGTCATCGATGTCAACATATTCTTCTATGTATTCCAGTGTTGCAATCAGATTAGATGAGTTGGTTTGGCTAGTGTGTTACAATTGAGTTGTTGTAGTTTAATGGATTTTGAGATAAGTATCTCTAGTTGTTTTAGCTAAAGTTTCAGTGGTCCACATGATGATTTGATTGAGTTATGAGATCCAGTATTATGGTTGGCTATTTAGTTGTTCATGTTGTTCAGTATTATAGCATGCTTCGCATTGCTTCGAAATTGCAATATCTTGGTTTGTGGATTTGGCAGAGTGTTTGGGACGTCCATATGTGTCCTCAATCCAGATGGTTCATGATTTAGAGGTCTGCAAGTGAATCTTTTAGTTTGACAGTCAGTTCAGCGTATGTTCTTGAGGTTCGATATATTGATGATGGAGATTCTAGTAAATGATGATGTTGCAGTTGTTGCTATGGTGATTCACGTTGGTTGTGGATATTTATAGATCATGTTATATCCATTTTCATGGTCCATATTGGTTGTTGTGCGTGTTATTGATCATTTTCCTGATCCAGTGGTTTTCTTTGTGTTATACGACATTCATGATGATTGTATCATGTTGTGGATGTTCGAGGTGTAATTCTTGGAGGTGTTTCTTGTGTGTAGTGTTGGTTTAGGTCCAGACTATGTCTTAGTCAACATTGTTTTAGACCACATGTATTGTTGTAGTGTGTGAGGTTATATTCTTGTTATTTGCATTGAGGGTTGAAGCCAACCTTAAAATATAGGTTGATGATTTGTATAAATATATGTAATATTCATGTGAGAGATGTATCTGCATTGTATCTACGAGTTTATGATCAAGTAAATGTGCGAGCAAGTGTTATGATCTTTCAGAAGTGTGAAGGAAGTGTGTGGTAGAGCAGATCAAATTGTGCTTAACCAGAACTGTAACCAAGCATGATGAGATGTTATTTTATCAGTTCATGATCCTCCATATGTAATCCAAATGTTTTCGTAAGATAATGAGTCTTTCTCAAGGTTGTAGCCCTTCTTGTTTTGTGATTTTAGCTTTGAGCTCTAGGCAGTGTGCTTGAATGCATGTGTATTCCCCATTGTAATTTTCATTTACTCCTAACAAGATATTATCTCATTGTGGGTAGGTTCCCATCGCAATTTTTCCCTTAACTAGGTTTTCCACGTCAAAAATATTGGTGTTATGTGTTTATTGATGTGGTGTTGATTTGTACTTTCATTGCTAATTATCATATCTAAATTTAAGTTTGAGTTGTGTAGTGTTTGTGAGAAAACTGATTCACCCCCGCCTCTCAGTTTGTTGCCTTGTTGCCAACAATTGGTATCAGAGCTAGATCCTCCGAAAGAAACTCGACTTCTTGAGGAGATCCAGGATGGAAACCTTTGCTTTTAAGAAGGATAGTATGAGATTTGATGGAACTAATTACACTCTCTGGAAGAACCGTATGGAATGTCATTTGTGATGCATTGGTGAAGATTACTAGAAGATTACTAAGAATGTGTATAATGATCATCTGAATGGTCCAAGCACCCCGGATGAGATAAAGGAAGCCGAATTCAATATTAAAGCTAAGGTAGCATTATTGTGCCTTGTTTGATTTTGAGATGACTAATGTGATGGATTTGCAGTCTGATCATAAAATTTGGAAGAAGCTAGAGATCTTGTATGAGGGTGACAACCATGTGAAAGTTGCTAAGTTGCAAAGCTTGAAGGGAAAGTATGGGATGTTGAAGATGGGTGAAGATGAGAACATTACCTCCTTTATGCAGAAAGTGAATGAGCTGGTGTTGAACATTAGATGTGCTGGTGGAGTGTTGGAAGAATATGAGATTGTGGCTAAAATGTTGAGATCCTTGCCTCCTTCTTACAATAAAAAATCTACTGCTATTGAGGAGATCCTGACAGTGACTAATGTGACTAGAGACATGCTAATTGGAAAGCTTGTTGCTTTTGAGTTGAGTGAGTTTGGTGAATCACTTCTTAAGTTAGATTCTACATTCAAAGCTACTATATCTGAAAAGTAGAAATATGATTCGGGAGAAAGTTATACAGGAGTATCTAGAGATGACAAGGATATGAGAGAGCTTGAAGAAGAAGAAAGAGAGATTGAAGAACTTGAAGCCCTGATTGTTAGAAAATTTCCTAAAGGTGCTGGTAAGTATGAAGGGAAGTTACCTCATAAATGTTTTTCATGCAATAAGATAGGACATTTTGCCTCAATATGTCCGGAGAGAGTTTCTAAGAAGCCATTAAAGTCATATTAGATTAAATATCAAAATAAATGCTACTTTGCTGCTGATGAAGGTTTGATAGACGATGAATCTGAGAAGGGAAATTCAAGAGATGAGAACGGGTGTTCATTTCTATCAAGGAAGATGATCCAGTGACTGCCAATTCTACTAATTGCATTATTGAAGAGAAAGTTTTTCCTGCTAAAGTTGAAGGGAAATATGAATGGGTTATTACCAGTGGTTTCTCTCATCACATGACGGGTGATAAGAGTAATTTTTTGAGTATGGAATGATGAATACTAAGAGGGGGGGTGAATTAGTATACCAATAAATATTATAATCAATCTTTTAAACAGTTTAATAGATAATTTGTGCAACAGATTCACTAAAAAAATGGTTAAGATAAGTGCAAACCAAATAGCAAACAAAGCATTCACCCACAAAAGCACAACCACCATAACACAAGATATTTGACGTGGAAACCCAAATGGGAAAAACCATGGTGAGAAGAAACTCACAAGTAACTATCTACAGAATAGTAACCAGACCGGTTAAGGTCATATAATGTTCTTCACCAAAACAGATCATATTAGGAATCTAGATCTCTGTTAGGAGATAAGTCCTATCAAAGACTACTCGTTAGAGGATTTAAGATCCATAGTTGTGAACCACCTTGTTAGAGGATTTACAAAGGCTTTGCTGAGCCTACCCAGTTAAGAGTTTTAGACTTGTCGAAGATATTAGTAATCAACAAGTGAATGATCTAGCTGCTAGCACAATATGCTTAATTAGATCCTTGATAGCTCCTTGTTAATGCATTTCAGCATTACTTCAGTCTTCAATATCTCCACACTCTATCTCTTCATGCAGACCTAATCTTCTCTTCAATGATCACACATAACCTTTTCTATGCTATATCTCACATATGCAAACCCTAGAAATGATGTCCTTATAAAGGAATTTGATTTCATGTTAGTCCAATAGAATTAGACTACAAGTTCCTAGGTACAGTGCATCTAGACACATTTGGTAACACAACACAAACACACCGCCAAAGTGTTAGTGGATGATAACTCATCACACATTTCAGTAATGCTAGTTGGTAACTCATCACAGATATATACCGATTAATACAATATACCGATTATCGGTTGTCAAAAATGAAGACTGGAAGATCGTAGTGTTCAGATCAAAAGTTAACTACCGCTTGGGTCCTTCGTACCACTTAAGATCCTCCATGCCACTTGAGATTGTCGAACCGCTTGCGGTCTTCATACCGCTTGGGATCTTCAGTCAATCTATGACCGGTAAACCATCTTGTGCAAAATGCTGATAGTCTAAAGACTATTCATTCAATAATACACAATACCGGTTGGAACAATTATCGGTTGAGCATAACTCATACATCAAGAAAGTGTGTGTCCATCAATGACAATAAAAACATCATCAAAATGCCAACAATATCCCCCTTTGGCATTGATGGCAACACTTAGGAAAATTTTGACATCTAAGTGTTTTTACAACAATAACAAAAAAGATGCTACAATCAAAATTACTCCCCCTAAGCATATATACTCCTACCTTTGCAAAAATTACAAGTAAGTGTATGAAATGGTAACATTCACCAAAATTCTAATGTACACTACTCCCCCTTTGCCAACAATGACAAAGTAATGCAATGTAACCCCTTTTTCCTTATTCAACAAAATAGAGTAGATCTTCATGATAATAAGGAATGAAATTTCTCAAAAATAGATTTAAAGTTCTGCACAAAAGTTTTCATGTCCAATGTCCATGACTCAAGTAATGAGGTAGCAACCTCACTTTTAGTCTTCATCTAGAATGCCATTTCCTCCATTGCATCGATTGTACTCAGCTCTTGAGTTACCGTGATGGCTTCCAAGTTGAGAAAACATCTCTGAAGAACTTGCAGTTTTGGAAATAGGAGCAGTTGAAGCTCCTGCAGATCTTGAGTCCAGTTGCTGATCTCTAAGTCCATCTTGGCAGTGAATAAATCATAGGGCATCTTGAAGTTGTTGATATATTCCTGTAACTCCGATTGGAGTTGAGCTTTCTCTTTGAGCACATCTTCACAAAATAGATGGGGTTGGCAAATTTTACTCAAAAGTAATTTACCCTCACCCATAGCAACATTGATATCATTATGCTGCTTTAGTAGTTATGTTATGAGTTCATTCATTTGCTTGACTAAGGCAATATTGAGTGCCTTTTCATGGTTCTTTCTTGTAGTTTCTTGAACAACATCTTCCAAGAATTGTACCTGGTCATCTACTACGGTACAAAGAAGTTTGAGCTTGGATAGAGAGGAGTCGGTAATGGGGAGGTTAGTACCAAGAATTAGACTGGTAAGGGTGTCAAATGCAATTTGTATGACATCCTCTTCTTTCTTCTTCCACAATTCTTTCATTCTCTCCTATACAAGTTTTATGCCTCGAAGTAGCTCAGACTTATCTGCAGATTGAGTCAGACATGCAAGAGTTAGATCAATAGGACTAGTGGAATCAACCTGCTTGGTTTGATCACCAATTGCCTTAGGAGTTTTCCCTCCTTCTTTGGTCTTGATCTCTGCTTGTTTTCTCTTCTCTGCTTCCTTCTCCTCTTCCACTCTTTTCTTTTCTTCTTCTTTCTTCTTCCTTGACTCTTTCTTTTTCTCCTCTTCTTGTTTCTTCTCCATTTTTCCTTCTTCTTATCCTCTTCCTGCTTTTTCTTCTCTTTCTCCTTCTTCCTTTCTTCTTCCTTCCACTTGTCTTCTTATTTCTTCTTCTCTTCTTCTTTTCTCTTATGTTCTTCTTGCCTAGCTTTTTCCTCTTGTTCTTTCTCTGCTTTATCTTTGTCCTATTTCTCTTTCTCATCTTTTTCTTTGTCAGGAGTGACATCCTCATTATCTAATGCATCAACATCAATACGGTCAATTTGTTCTATCACTCTTTCACCTTGACTGTCAAATACCTCATTCGGTGCCTGAGGATAGGTCAGGTTCTTGACCAACCTTCCTAGTGGCTTCAGATACTTGGTGTATTTCGACAATAGCTTTAACATGTATGTGTGTATCCTTTTCTACTTCAGAAGTTTTACCTTCTAGTAACCTAAGTCGCCTCCTTCTCATAAAGAAGATGCCTTTATTCTTATCCATAATTTCAAATAACTCAGAATTTGAAGCATCAGGAAAGTACTGTGCAAATTTTTTCTCCCTGATCTCTTGTTCTCTTTCAATGACAATGCGCCATTTATTATCCAAAGAATTTGGAGTAACAGATTTAATCTCAGAAGGCGATCAATCATTAATACATAAATATTTAATGACCTCCTGATCTACCTCCTCTTTCTCACTATCATTAAACTCATCAAAATATTCCTTTAAGTCATCAAGCACTTTCCTCTTAATATTCTTTATTGTCCTCTAACAATGTGTCATGGTTTATAAGAGGAAATATCTATATTTATCAGTGCAAAAGTTGCTGGTACATTACCGGTAGACTTCATCTTTTTGCTTGATTGCCTTGTCTTCTTTATTTGAATCTCCAGTTCAGTGTCTTCTGCCTCCAGTGAGTGATTCTTGGATTTCCGCTTCCTCTCAAATACTTTTGTTGGAATAATCTCAGGTTTCTTTTTGGTTGGTGATCGCTTGGTCACTTTCGGACTAGTAGATGTAACCGGTGCAGATACCGATGGCACTGCTTTTCCCTTTTTCTGCTTCGGCTCCTCAATCGGTGTGACCCTCTCTAAGTAGGTACCGGTTCTTTTCTTCTTTGCATCTAGTGGTGAGGCAAGTAGGGTAGAGGCATACCCGATCAATATGTCATTCACCACTTCATACCCCATAGGGCCAACTACTTCCTTTCTAGGTTCCATAGCTTCCATTATGCAGTCATCTGTCCTTATTGTGAAGCAGATGTCATCTTCATGCTTCTTCACAATATCACCAGATATCCTCATTCTCTGGCTAATCTTTCATTTGAATTCATCAAAATACTTATTTAGAACCTCAGGATATGCAGTTCCCACTGCTTGTAGACTCTCCTTAATCTGTTTGGAAACTGGTTGTTCAGTAGACCATTGAGCATCAGCTACTCCAGGGAAATAACCTTGAAAATAGAAGAATAGATTGACCAGAAGTTGGCCAAACTTGAACCTCAGTGATTTGTCCTGTTTGATGGATTTCAGATTCACCAACAATTGCTTCTATAAGTAGGTACATAGGTCATATTTAGTTCCTTCCTTGATCATCCTGTAAGCAACATTCACCGCAACAACAGGGACAAAATTCATTCCGCTGGCATAAAATATCTTGTAACCAATCACCATGCAAGTGTATTTTACTAGATCATCAAAAATGGCGTTGACGGTCATTGCTCATTGGTCACTCACAGAATCGGTGAGCTCTGTCATTTTAGTTTTGGTGACCTTCCGTAGAACTGGTACTTCTCCAACATTGTAGAATCCAGTGATGACATGAATCGCTTCCGGTGTGATGTCATGGGTCCGCTCGAGATACATCTTGTCACCATGCACTCTGCTGATGATAATGTGAATATGTTCTTCTGTAAATTCTTCAAGAAAGTATACTACATTGTGTAGTTTCAGCTTCTCAAGGATGCTATACTCTGGTTTGATCTTCTTGTCATCTCCACAGAACAAACTTAGCTAGGAGTGAATTACTAGGGATCCTAGGTCTTCCAACTTACAGTCTATATACCCTTAAATATCTCCCTCAACAATGACTCTGGTAGGAATTTGAGATAGGGCATTGTATCTCATTTTCTTTTGAAGAAACTCAGGTGTATCTTGAGGTGCACTAGAACTAGAATGTGATGCAGAAGCCATAACCAAATGATAAGAAAGAATTTTTGGAAAATACCTTCATAATCTAAAATTTAGGTTTTCCAATATCTCACACAGTACACCACTTCGGTTGCTAGTTCACCACTGTGTTCTTCATTGATTGCTTGAAGATGATTGCAAGATTTCACACATGATTTCTCCAAATGCTAAACAAATTACTCTGGTTGCTCTGCTCTTGAAGATTCTTCTTTCGTAAACAGATAAGTGAAATTGACGACGAAAACCCTTTTAAACAAACTCTCATCGACCATAATAAATGCATCACTGCTAGGGTACCAACCCTAATTTTGCCTTTTACTGCTTCAAATCTTTTGTTGACTAATAGGTAACATATATCGGTAAAGGTCTTTACCGATATAAACCGGGGGTTCAAAATATTTCACCGATATGTTCCCCCTAAGCTTTTCTGAAGCTCAGTTTGTCAGTTCAGAGACTTCCACACTAGGTACAGAAGCAGGTTCATCTTGTGACTCTTCTTCTGATTTCTTTTTCCAAGTTTTATTCATTTCCACCTAAATGGTTTCAACATCAGTCTTCCCTTTTGGAGTGATTGGTATATCACCCGATAGGTTCTTTCTCAATCTACAAGTTCTGGCAGTGTGTCCCGGTTTGTTGGAATGATAGCATACCATTCCAAGTGTTCTCCATGGTCCGTTATTCATACTTCAATTCTTCCTTTTGCATGTTGCAGCACTGTGACCGCTACCACGATAGATCAAACAAGTTGCTTTCCAACTAGTTGCCGCTTGATAACTGACTGTTTGATGGTCATAGGTATTGTACCAGTTGGGATTCCGGTTCACAGGAAGTTCTGGAATAACTCCTTGAGTCCTTGGAGGATATCGCCTAGTGTTGTGCAAAACTGACCTGCATTCAAATGCTCTATACCCAAACTTGTTGCATGCATAACAATTTCCATTGAATCTATTGGATCTAGGCATATTTTTTTGAAAATAAGGAAAATTGTTGTAGGCCTTGCTTCTACACACATTGGCAGTATGTCCTTCTTTGAGACAATTAAAGAAAATAGGTTTAAATTTTTGCTTACCTTTATCCTTGGATGTCGGTTGCTTCTTTGATGCTTCAGCTTTTGTTCCAGAGGTCTCACCTTCCTCATATCTAGAGAAACCAAGTCCAGTGGTATTCTTTACTGGCTTTGCCGATTCTAGGTTTTACTCTATCTTAGCAGTACTCTGATTGAATTTGGCAAGTATCTCTTTTGACTCAGGTGGTTCCTTGGAAGTAGCAGTATTGGATCCCATCAAGGTTGCATTCTCAAAAATGGCCATGTTTAGTTCACCTTGCATTTCTTCTTTTTCTATTTTACTCTCTTGGAGATGAGCGGTAAGGGTATTGATTTCCTGCTTCAGCTTGGAGATCTCATGATCTCTGTGTTTTACCAGATCTTCAACTTTCCTTCTGTTCTCAAGCTCCTGACTCATTCTGATAGTTAGTCCTTCCAACTCCCTTCTTAGATAGACTTTAGATTCATTTAGTTTTTCAACTTCTTCAACTAGGGCATCCATGTCAGCTTCATCAGAAGAGCTATTTTCAGCGAGTTCCATCAGTTTCTCAGCATGCTCTCTTCTTTTGGCCAAAGAGGCTTTATACTTGACTTTGAGTTCATCATAGGCTCTCTCAGTTTGAGTGAGACGATGAGTAAGTTCCCTCACACTGTATTCCCCCATATCTCCTTCCAAGTGGTTAGACTTATAGAAAGGTTGGCTCTGATACCAATTGATGAATACTAAGAGGGGGGGTGAGTTAGTATACCAATAAATACTATAATCAATCTTTTAAACAATTTAGCAGATAACTAGTGCAACATATTAACTAATAAACTGGTTAAGATAAGTGCAAACCAAATAGAAAACAAAGCATTAACCCACAAAAGCACAATCACCATAACACATGATATTTGACGTGGAAACCCAAATGGGAAAAACCATGGTGAGCAGAAAATCACAAGTAACTATCTACAGAATAGTAACCACATCGGTTAAGGTCAGACCGGCTAAGGTCATACAATGTTCTTCACCAGAACATATCCTGTTAGGAATCTAGATCTCTGTTAGGAGATAAGTCCTGTTAAAGACTACCCGTTAGAGGATTTAAGATCCACAGTTGTGAACCACCTTGTTAGAGGATTTACAAAGGCTTTGTTGAGCCTACTCGATTAAGGGTTTCAGACTTGTCGAAGATATTAGTAATCAACAGGTGAATGATCTAGATGCTAGCATAGTATGCTTAATTAGATCCTTGATAACTCCTTGTTAATGCATTTCAACATTACTTCAGTCTTCAATATCTCCACACTCTATCTCTTCACATAGACCTAATCTTCTCTTCAATGATCCCACATAACCTTTTCTATGCTATATCTCACATATGCAAACCCTAGACATGATGTCCTTATAAAGGAATCTGATTTCATGTCAGTCCAATAGAATTAGACTACAAGTTCCTAGGTACAGTGCATCTAGACACATTTGGTAACATGACACAAACACATCGCCAAAGTGTTGGTGGATGATAACTCATCACATATTTCAGTAATACTGGTTGGTAACTCATCATAGATATATACCAGTTAATAAAATATACCGATTACCAGTTGTCAAAAATGAAGAATTGAAGATCGTAGTGTTCCGATCAAAAGTTAACTATCGCTTGGTTCCTTCGTACCACTTGAGATCCTCCGTATCGCTTGAGATCCTTGAACCGCTTGGGGTCTTCATACCGCTTGGGATCTTCAGTCAATCTGTGACCAATAAACCATCTTCTGCAAAATACCGAGTCTAAAGACTATTCATTCAATAATACACAATACCGGTTGGAACAATTATCGGTTGAGCATAACTCATACATCAAGAAATTGTGTGTCCATCAATGACGATCAAAACATCATCAAAATGCCAACTTGGAAAAATATAATGGTGGTGTAGTGAGATTTGGAGATGACAAAGCTGGTATAATCTGTGGTAGAGGTTCTATTTCCCTTGATGGTAAGCATAACACTGATGATGTCTTGCATCTTGAAGGTCTAAAAAATGATTTTTTGAGTGTTAGACAGATGGTTGATAAGGGTTATGATTTGCAATTCAAAAATGATAAATGTAAGATCTTGAGTAGCTTCGGTATTGAGATTGCATCAGGTACAAAGACTAAAGGTAATATCTTTCACTTGAATGTTGGTGGTAAAATTTGTTTGATTGCTTAGATTGATTAAATTTGGTTATAGCATATAAGGATGTGTCATGTAAATTTTGACTGCATGGTTAAGATAAGTTCTATTCAAGCTGTGAGAGATCTGCCTAAGTTGATAAAGCCTACTAATCCGGTATTAAGAAATGTCAATTAGGGAAGTAGATGAGAGTTTATTTCAAAAAGAAAAAATATACTTCTAATGGGATATTGGATCTTGTGCATACTGATTTGTGTGGTTCTTCTAGAGTGAGAAGTTTGCAGGGTGACATGTACTTCATCTTGCTGATTGATGAGTATTCAAGGATGATGTGGGTTACTTTCTTAAGGGAGAATTCTGAAGCATTAGATAAGTTCAATATTTTCAAATCTATGGTTGAGACTGAGGCCGAATTGTAGCTGATAGTTGAAGTGTCTGAGATTTGACAAAGGTAGTGAATTTACTTCCAGTGAGTTCATTTTTGTTTTGTGAAGAGCATGGGGTTAAGAGATAGTTATCTGCTCTACAGAATCCTCAACAAAATGGTGTTGTAGAAAGGTAGAACATGACTAGGATGATAATGATTGAAGGAAATGTTCTACATATCTATTGTAGAGAAGATATGAGTATTGTTGTATACACTTTCAACCGAGTGCATATCAAAGGTGATATCAGTAAGACTCCTTATGAGTTATGGTTTGGTCATGTTCCTACAGTTAGATATTTTAGAATTTTTGGAAGTAAATGCTATATTAGAAGAGATGAATATCTAGGGAAGTTTGATGCTAGATGTGATGAAGGAATCTTTCTTGGTTATTCTACTAAGAGCAAGGCCTACCAATGTTCTAACAAGAGATTGAGAAAGATAGTTGAGAGTGCTAATGTGAAATTTGATGAAGGAAATGAGTATAAACCCAGATGCTCTAGATATGATTCAGATGATCAGGATGTTAGTTTAGATAAAGGATAGAGAGTATAGACCCAAAATCAAGTTCAGATTGCTCCGAAAAATCCTGAGAATGAAAGAGAAGCAAGTGCTAGTGCTGAAGAAAGAGACCAAGAGTTTGAGAATCATGAAAATTCTAAGACTCCAACGTATGTAAGGTTAAATCATTCAAAGAATCAGATAATAGGTGATAAGAATAGATGTTTGATGACTAGGAGAATAATTGTTGAAGAGTATTGCTTGATTTCAAAGATTGAACCTAAGAATGTTGATGAAGCTTGCAAAGATGAAAATTGGGTTAGAGCAATGGAAGAAGAATTGAATCAGATTGAAAAGAATAATACATGGATTCTAGTTCCCAGACCTAAGGATAAAAATGTGTTGAAATATGGCAACTGATCAGCAAAGTACTGTACACTCAGCACGTATCCTCGTCGGGGTTCGGGGGCGGCAGCCCCCGAGAAATTTTTTTTTGCCGTTTTTGTTGATGAAAACCGACATTGTAATAAAACCCTAAAAAAAGGCCGACTTTGTTTGTTGCCCTAAAAATGCATGTTATAAGCGGCTGGGATGCTTAAGGCATTGTAAGGTTGATGTACTATTTTTGCTGGATAATAAGAAAGATTGGATGACCGTGTATGGTGGACGTAACCCATTCTGGGTGAACCACGTTAAATCTCTGTGTTATCTGTGTCCTGTTTTATTTCTTTATCTTTTGTATTTAAATCTGCATATAATTGTTAGTTCATATTTGCTTCGGATCTGCTTGAAACCCTAACAATTGGTGTCAGAGCAAGGTTTTCTGTAAATTGGCAGGACTTTTAGATTTGAGTGGGAGCAATGGAGGATTCCAAATTCAAGGTCGAAAAGTTTAACGGCCAGAATTATCAGTTATGGAAAATGCAGATAGAGGATTACCTGTATTGAAAGGATTTGTGGCGGCCATTGGAAGGAAAGGCAAAGAAACTGACCACAATATCAGATGAAGAGTGGGACATTTTAGATAGAAAGGCACTGGGATCCATTCGATTGTGCTTTGCGTCGTCTGTAGCATTCAATATAACAGAAGCAAAAACGACTGTAAATTTGATGGCAACATTGGCTAAGCTGTATGAGAAACCCTCGGCTTCGAATAAGGTATTTCTTATGAAGCATTTGTTTAATTTGAAAATGAGTGAGGGAGGATCTATAGCGGAGCACTTAAATGAATTTAATACAATTACCAGTCAATTGTCTTCGATAAAAATTACCTTTGTAGAAGAGGTTAGGGCTCTCTTGATTTTATGTTCTTTGCCAGAAAGCTGGAATAGCTTGGTTATGGTTGTAAGTAGCTCTGTCTCTGGTAAAAATACTTTGGTATTTGATGATATTGTTGGTGTTATCCTAAGCGAGGAAATGCGAAGGAAAAGCACAGGTGAGACTCCAACATCATCGGGTAGTGTTTTGAATGTGGAGAAAAGAGGAAGATCAAAGGAAAGAGGAAAAGGCCCTGAGAATGAGAAGTCACAAGGGAAGTCAAAGAAAGGACGCTCTCAATCTAGAGGAAAGAAAGATTGCTAGTACTGCGGAAAGCCTGGTCATCTAAAGAAAGACTGTTGGTCTCAGAAAAACAAAGAAGGAGACAAAAATGAAAATGACAGTAAGGAAGCTAATATTGCAAGTAATACTTTACAAGATGCTTTAATCTTATGTTTGGATAATGTTAATGATTCCTGGGTAATAGATTCTGGGGCTTCATTTCATGCTACACCCCATAGAAAATATTTTCTAGATTATGTTCAAGGTGATTTTGGACAGGTATATTTGGGTGATGATGAGCCCTGTCAAATTGTTGGAAAAGGAAAGATAAAGATCAAGTTGCAAAATGGTAATGACTGGTTTCTACAGGAGGTAAGACATGTTCCTAATTTAAGAAGAAATTTAATTTCTGCAGGGCAACTAGGTAGTGAAGGTTGCATAGTTACCTTCTCAGACAGTATGTGGAAGGTCACTAAAGGATCATTAGTGGTAGCCAAAGGTGCGAAGGTAGGCACATTATATCTATGTAATAGTAACACTTACTCTACCTTAGCTGCTACAGATAAAGTTACTGCAGGGATAACAACAATAAATGTTGCATGAACATATTCGATAATGTGACACCATAGGCTTGGGCACATTAGTGAGAAAGGGATGAAAATCCTTCACTCCAAAAATCTATTGCCAGGACTAAAGAAGATTGATTTAGAGTTATGTGAAAACTGTGTTTATGGTAAACAGAAAAGAGTCAGATTTCTCAAGGTTGGGAAAGAGAAGAAGAGTGAGAAGTTAGAGCTTGTACATTCAGATGTATGGGGACTGGCTTAGGTATCATCTCTTGGTGGCTCTTGTTATTATGTTATTTTTATTGATGACTCAACTAGAAAAACATGGGTATATTTCCTAAAACAAAAATCAGATGTTTTTGAAACTTTTAAGAAATGGAAAGCTTTGGTTGAGAATGAGATAGGAAAAAATTTGAAGTGTCTCATATCGGATAATGGAGGTGAGTATTGCAGCAAAGCATTTGAAGATTACTGTTCCTTAAATGGGATTCGAAAGTAGAAGACAGTTCCAGGAACTCCACAAGAAAATGGTGTGTCAGAGAGAATGAATAGGACCATCATGGAACATGTGAAGAGCATGAGATTGCATGCTGGATTGCCCTTACATTTTTGGATAGATGTTGTACATACTGCTGTCTATTTGATAAATAAAGGACCTTCAACCCCTTTGGATGGTGGTATTCCAGAGGAGGCATGGACTGGTAAAAAGGTAAATTATTCTTTTCTAAAAACTTTTGGTTGCGAAGCTTTTGTCCATGTTGATAAAGAAAATAGAACCAAGCTTGATGCTAAATCTCAGAAATGTACCTTCATTGGATATGGGATAGATGAATATGGCTATCGGTTATGAGATTTTGAAAATAAGAAAATAATTAGAAGTAGAGATGTTATATTCAATGAGAAGGTTATGTATAAAGAACAGATGCAGGGAAAGAAGCATGAACAGGACAAACAAGAATATGTGGTGTTGGATGAGATTCTTGAAAATGAAATGCCACAGGTACCTGATGCTCAGCAACAACAGATTGTCCCATAAAATCCTGCAAGTGTTAGACGTTCTATGAGGACAAGTAGACCCCCTGAAAGATTTTCTCCTTCTTTTTATTCTATTTTATTAACGGATTCTGGTGAACCAGAAGAATACGAAGAAGCAATGCAGGTGGATGCCAAACAACAGTGGTAGCTAGGCATGAAAGAGGAGATGGACTCCTTGATGAAAAATAAGACTTGGGACTTAGTCACTTTACCTGCAGAAAAAAGAGCCTTGCCTAACAAATGGGTTTATCGGTTGAAGGAGGAGGAAGGAGGTCAGAAAAGATATAAGGCCAGACTTGTGGTAAAAGGTTTTGCACAGAAAAAGGGTATAGATTATGATGAAATATTTTCTCCAGTTGTAAAAATGACTTCAATTAGAACTGTACTTAGTCTTATGGCTGCAGATGATTTACATCTTGAACAATTAAATGTCAAAATAACTTTTCTCCATGGAGATTTGGAGGAGGAAATTTACATGTTGCAACCACAGGGATATGAGGTCAAAGGTAAGGAGAACTTGGTGTGCAGGTTGAAGAAAAGTCTGTATGGCCGAAAGCAAGCACCCCGACAATGGTATTTAAAATTTGATAGTTTCATGGCTGAACACGGTTATCATAGATGTCATTCTGATCATTGTGTATATTTTAAGAGATTTGATAATGGCAGTTATATTATCCTGTTGCTTTATGTTGATGACATGCTTGTTGTTGGGTCTAACATGCAACATATAAATGATCTTAAACAAAAATTAGCCAGGTCATTTGCTATGAAGGATTTGGGTGCAGCTAAGCAAATTCTCGGTATGAGGATTACACGGGACAGGAAAAATAGAACCTTGAATTTGTCCCAAAGTGAGTATATAAAGAAGGTGTTGAAAAGATTTAACATGCAGGATGCAAAAGCAGTTAGTACACCTTTGGCTAGTCATTTCAAATTGACTAAGGAGATGTGCCCAAAGGCACAGGAAGAGGTTAATAAAAT
The DNA here is from genome assembly GCF_030272615.1 of Cryptomeria japonica. NCBI lineage: Eukaryota > Viridiplantae > Streptophyta > Pinopsida > Cupressales > Cupressaceae > Cryptomeria > Cryptomeria japonica. The sequence continues at coordinate 191,959,617 of NC_081414.1, read as the reverse complement.
GTCTAACATCCCGTATTCATCAGCTGTTGGCAGTCTGATGTATGCAATGGTATGCACAAGGCCAGATATTGCACATGCAGTGGGAGTTGTGAGCAGGTTTATGAGTAATCCAAGTATGGAACATTGGAATGTTGTGAAATGGATTCTTCGGTATTTGAAAGGAACTACTACGAAGGCATTATGTTTCAAAGGATCTAATGCTGCTCTAGGTGGATTTGTTGACTCTGATCTGGCGGGTGATATTGATTCATGGAGGAGTACTACAGGGTATGTTTTTACTATAGGGGGAACTGCAGTCAGTTGGATTTCTAGGCTGCAAAAGGCTATTGCACTTTCAACCACTGAAGCTGAGTATGTTGCTGCTACAGAAGCCAGCAAAGAGATGATTTGGTTGCAATGTTTTATGAAGGAATTGGGTCAGACACAAGAGGATAGCCCATTCTATACTGATAGCCAGAGTGCCATTCATCTTGCGAAGAACTCTGCTTTTCATTCAAGGACAAAGCACATTCAGCTCAGGTACCACTTCATCCGGACTGTTCTGGAGGAGGGTCAGTTACGGCTTGAGAAGATTTAGACAAGTGAGAATACTGCCGATATGTTCACAAAGGTAGTTCCACAGGAGAAGCTGATTTTTTTATTATTTTCTGTTGGTCTTCTTGATTGATAATTTTGGAATTTATACCAGTCAAGTCCTAGTGTTTTATCCAGCGGATGTTGCATGTACAGTGGTGTCGTGTAGTATCAGTCTCCAAGTGGGAGATTGTTGAAATATGGTGACTGATCAACAAAGTATTGTACACTCAGCATGTATCCTCACCGGGGTCCAGGGTCGGGCCGGGCCCCGGGCAGGGGTTTGGGGGCGGCAGCGCTCGAGAAATTTTTTTTTGCCATTTTTTGTTGATGAAAACCGACATTGTAATAAAACCCTAAAAAAAGGCCGACTTTGTTTGTTGCCCTAAAAACGCATGTTATAAGCGGCTGGGATGCTTAAGGCATTGTAAGGTTGATGTACTATTTTTGCTGGATAATAAGAAAGATTGGATGACTGTGTATGGTGGACGTAACCCATTCTGGGTGAACCATGTTAAATCTCTGTGTTATCTGTGTCCTGTTTTATTTCTTTATCTTTTGTATTTAAATCTGCATATAATTGTTAGTTCATATTTTCTTCGGATCTTCTTGAAACCCTAACAAAATGTAATTGGAACTAAGTTCTAGAATAAGTTAGACAAAAAAGGTGAAGTTGTTAGATATAAAGAAAGACTTGTTTGTAAGGGTTATTCTTAGATGGAAGGTATTGATTTTGAGGAGACTTTTGCTTTGGTAGCTATAATTGAAGTTGTTAGATTATTTCTTGCTTATGTTGCTTACAAAGATTTTAAAGTGTATCGGATGGATGTCAATTCAACCTTCATTAATGGTGAGATGGAAGAAGTCTATATTGAGAAACCAGATGGTTTTCAGTTGACAGATCATAAAGATATGGTTTGCAGGTTGAAGAAATCATTGTATGGATTGAAGCAAGCCCCAAGAGCTTGGTATGCCAGATTGGATAAGTATTTGATGAAGCTTGAATTGAATAAAGGTACTCCTAATAGTAATTTGTACTTTAAGATTCATAATGATAACATCTTCCTTATTGAAGTTTTTGTTGACGATATTTTTTTTGGTGGAAATGATGGTTTGTGCAAGAAGTTTGCTGATGATATGCAAAATGAGTTTGAGATGTCTATGATTGGTGAGATGAAATTATTTTTGGGATCATAAATAACTCAGTCGGACAAAGGAATTTTTATATCTCAATCCAAGTATGTGAAGGAATTGTTGAGGACTTAGGTTTAGATGATGCAAAGCCTGTTGGTACACCTATGGTGACTGGATGTAAGTTGACAAAGGGTGATGATTCTCCGAAAGCAAACTAGACTAGATATAGGTCTATGAATTGTGGATTCTTGTATTTGAATCAGACTAGACCAGATATTATGAATGTTGTTTACCTTGTTTCTAGATTTCAAGTTGATCCTAAGGAATCTCATGTTGTTGTAAAGAGAATTTTTAGATATTTGAAAGGGATAGTTGATTTTGGTTTGCGGTATCCTAGAGATGATGATTTTACTTTGAGTGCTTTTACTGATGTTGATTGGGTAGGTGATGTTGATGAAAGAAAGAGTACTAGTGGTGTGCATTTTTATTGGATAAGAGATTGGTTTCATGGATGAGTAAGAAGCAAAATGCTATCTCTTTATCTACTGCTGAAAATGAATACATTGTTGCTACTATAAATTGTACTCAGGTGATATGGATAAAGCAGATGTTGAAGGATATTAGAGTTGTTTTTGATGAGCCTACTGTTATATACTATGATAATTCAAGTGCTATCAATATTTCTAAGAATCTGGTGTTGCGTTCTAAGACCAATCATATATCAATCAAGTTTCATTTCTTGAGAGAGAAGATAAATGAGAAGAAAGTCAAATTGGAGTATGTATCTACAAAGGAACAGATTGCAGATATCTTCACAAAGCCCTTGCCTAAAGAAATATTTGAGTATTTTAGAGAGAAGCTAGGGGTAATTACCCCTCCTTATGAGAACTAAGATGCATTGAGTTACATCAGTCTAGTATATTTCATAGAGATATCTTGTGACCTGGATTGATGAGTGAGGTTGCTACTTTGGGGGAGTAGTCAGTGTGTGGTTCAGATGTTAAGATATGTTTTGGGGGAGAGAATGTTTGGCTACGTGAGTGAGATTTGTGCAGTATGCACCTTTTGCAATGATGTTAAAGGGGGAGAGAGTCATGTGAAAAACCCTATGGAGAGAGTCCTATGCTGAGAGTTGTGTGCATAATCTCAGGGGGAGATTGTTGTGAGATATTTATTTCTTTACATTAATTGTTTTTTAGAGATATTTCTTTCTTTGAATTGATTGTTTTTCACATTCATATGTTGTCATCAATGCCAAAGGGGGAGATTTCTAGATATTGCCAAGAAGTTTGCTGGAATGATGTGTTGTCATTGATGTCACCATATTCTTCTATGTATTCCAGTGTTGTAGTCAGATTAAATAAGTTGGTTTGGGTAGTGTGTTACGGTCTAATGGGTTTTGAGATAAGTATCTCTAGTTGATTCAACTAAAGTTTCAATGGTTCGCATGATGATTTAATTGAGTTATGAGATTAGGTATTATAGTTGGTTGTTTAGTTGTTCATGTTGTTCAGTGTTTTGGTTCATGCTCCACATTGCTTCAGAATTGCAATATCTTGGTTTGCATATTTGAAAGAGTGTTTGGGACATGCATATGCATCCTCAATTTAGATGGTTCATGATTTGGAGATCTGCAAGTGAATCCTTCAGTTTGACAATCAATTCAACATATGTTCTTGAGGTTCAGTATATTGATGATGGATATTCTAGTAAGTGATGATGTTGCGGTTGTTGCTACGGTGATTCATGTTGCTTGTGGATGTTTCTAGATCATGTTTTATCCATGTTGATGGTTCACATTGATTGTTGTGCATGATATTGATAATTTTCCTAATCCGGTGGTGTTCTTCATGTTATGTGACAGCCATGATGATTGTAGCTTGTTGCAGATGTTTGAGGCATAATTCTTAGAGGTGTTTCTTGCGTGCGATGTTGGTTTAGGTCCAGACTATGTCTTAGCCAATATTGTTTTGGTCTACCTGTATTATTGTAGAGTGTGAGGTTATATTCTTGTTATTTGTGTTGAAGGTTGAAGCTAACCTTGAAATATAGGTTGATGATTTGTATAAATATATGTAATATTTATGTGAGAGATGTATCTGCATTGTATCTGTGAGTGTGTGATCGAGTAAATTTGTGAGCAAGTGTTTTGACCTTTCAGAAGTGTGAAGGAAGTGTGTGGCAGAGCAGATTAGACTGTGCTTAACCGAAACTATAACCATGCATGAGGAGATGCTATTTTATCAGTTCATGATCCTCCAAATGTAATCCAATTTTTTTGTAAGACAATGAGTCTTCTTGAGGGTTGTAGCCCTTCTTGTTTTGTGATTTGAGCAGTAAGCTTTAGGCAGTGTGCCTGAATGCATGTGCATTCCCCATTGCAATATTTCATTTACTCCTAATAAGGTGTTATCTCATTATGGGTAGGTTCCCACTGTGGTTTTTCCCTTAACCGGGATTTCCACATCAAAAATCTTGGTGTTATGTGTATTATTGATGTGGTGTTGATTTGTACTTTCATTGCTAATTATCATATTTGAATTTAAGTTTAAGTTGCGTAGTGTTTGTGAGAAAACTAATTCACCCCTCCCCTCTCAGCTTGCTGCCTTATTGCCAACAAGAAGTTGGTCTATTAGTTGGTGGATGGTTCTATTGGATGTTGAAGGCCAAATTACAGAACATTGTTTTATTGCTTGTGATGAGTGTGGGTCAAATTTTGTCTGAAGGTTGAATGCTATTAGAATAGAGACTATAGATATACATCTGAGAGCTTAATTTGTATCTTGTATGCAATTGACATTTTACTGTAATAAAAGAGTTTGGCTTTGGTGGTGGGTTTTTCACCCAGAAGGGTTTTCCCACGTAAATTTTGTGCTCTCTCTGTGCTTGTATGAATCTTTTGTTTACTTTGTTATTCTAGAAATATGCATCTTAATGACTGTAATTGAAATTGAAAGTCACCTCTACTTCTCTCCTCTTTGAATTTAACACTGTGGAAGGCATTTCCGCACTTGCTTTCCTTACAAATTTAAGGTGTGATTCTATGAGTGTTTATAAGAGTCAAAAGGCAAAACCTTGAGGAAGTACATATGTTTTATGTGATATTCATGATGCAAAAATTGATTTTTAGATTTGGCACTTCTGCATATAATTTTACATGTGTTTTTAGAGTTTGGGCTTTGATGGTGATAGGTACCGAGGTTTTCTTTGGTTTTGAGGACATGATTAGATATGATTTGAGACTTGGACTATTGTATGGGTGATAGTTGAGTGTAGGTAAAACATTGATGATGATTATTATGTCATGTATATATAGATACATTTCTATATTGGTGTGACATAACTGTTGTCAGGAAGGTTTGCACCCCTAGCTAAGCCTAGATTCAACTAACATGTGACACAAGGGACTACTTTCAGGTTTTGGGTACCCTATAATGAAAGTAGACCTCCAGAAAGAGTTGGTTCCCTTTAACGATCACCTAAACCTACTAATTTTTGACAAAGAAAAGGAAAGAAAGACGGTTTGAAGCATAAATATACAACCAATGTGTGGTGATGCAACAATATTTGGATGTGATTATATTGATCAATCTCATAATCTATTTTAGAAAGACTTCAATCTATTCACAACTCAATCTAAATCATGAAGTACATAAAATTTTCATATGAAGGTGTTGTTTCAACTGCTTGCATCAAGGAAAACTAATCTTCGCAACCTCAAACTATTGAAAAACAACTTAACACAACATATAACTTGCATTCAACATGAAATATCTTGCCTACCATGACTGGTAATGAAAAGGAAGGTAAAGGATCTATATATAAATAACAATAACTTTCTTAGAAATACACATGCACATCAAGAGACAAGAGAAATAGAGAAGGAACGTTGATGCTTTTTTTATATTCAAAATAAAGTTTTATACATTGCATGATACTCTGATAAACTCAAAAAAAATGGAGTTACAAGACTCTCTTCCTTTGTCGTGTGCACCAGGAGGAAGCAAGAACTCCCTTCAAAAGGAATGAAGTTTCCTTTTATTAAAAAGCTACTCCAAAATCTTAAATTTTAAATTTTGGCTCCTTTTGAGCTTGATGACTGGGCTCACGAATCAGATGGAAGATCTGATGTTGCATGCTAGAATAGGTCCCTAGACAAAAATCATTGTTGCAGTTGAAGAGGGCATGAAATCTCCAAAAAATTTAGGCGACATGTCAACTGGGATGGTGTCTGAATACATTCCATCGGGCCAAATGTCAACTAAGAGCAATAAATGGGCATGGGCGACCCTAGGAAATGTCTGTAAAATCCAGCAAGAGTGATGGCAATCATCATGGCATCTGGAAGTGCTTGGAGTAAGATTGAACCCAATTTGGGTCATTGGCCAAGTTAGAAACTGATTTTCTTACCATCAAGTCAACAATAACCACAATACCTATTTGATTTATAACCCCATCATCAAAATTTGAATCTCAGCTACTAGATCATTTGTTTGTGCATGGATAAATGACTGATGTGCATCCAAAAAAGGCCCCCCATAAGAGATTAAAACATAGCCCTCGATCTCACCCTTAAGCAAAATTAGACGACCAACATTTGTCCATGAAATTATGTTGGCCCCACCATCTATTTAAGCCCATCAATTGCAAGCTCACATCTTAGCCCAAAACGGTTACAAGGAAGTCGTGATGATGCCACCCAATCATCACCAATAATCACTAACCCCAAGGCAATGTTGCAGACAAATCCGTGACCACCAACTTGAAGTTGTGAAGGTGGGACTTGACATGATGGTAACCCCCCACAGTTCATTGCAACATTGAAAGATTAATTGACAATTAACCTTGACGCCTACAAACCATGCGATGACATTGGCATTTGAGGACAACCACAAATCTATCACAACATAAGATAACACAGTTCCTTGACCATTGCGATGATGTGGCTAACAAGCAATGGGAATTGCAACAGGTCCATCACAAAATCACAAGGCCAAGCAGTGGTGAGTGCCAATAGTTGCAAACTTGCGATCAAGCGGTCATGATAATAATTAAATTCCCACATGTTGGTAGCAGGTAAAACAAGGCTGATTCCAGGATTCTTAAGGAACACTCTAACCAGTTGATTAAGTGAAATGAATACTTGAGCTAGTCAACAACAACTTAGAACGAGGCTGAGAGGGGACTGTTGGTGCCCAAGAATGAGGTTTACAATGCAATAGAGGAATAAACCAAGTTGAGCCCTCAAATCATGCATGGAGAAGCCAATTCTAATTATTTAGAATACTTAGGGACATGGACCAACATATGACAAAGGATTCTGCTAATCCTTCTACACTTTGGGCTCTGCAAAACCCAGGAGGGTGATCCCTTAATACACTCACAATCTTTGCACTGTATTGGCAAGTGACATTAGAATAAAGTAGAAGATATTCTTAGGAGGGCTCAAAAAAGAGGGAGAATTCTACAGAGTGGCTGGCTCTCATTGATCCTTGAACTACTTTGGACCATGAGATGTTTTTGACAAGCAACAACATAAACAAAAATAGAAAGATGTTTTGATATTCGCTGTTCACAGAGAGTCGTTGATGAGTTATGAGTATAAAACTATCATTGGAGATAGATACAAGCCATGACCAGTGTCTTATCCATTGGGTGACTGAAATTGCAAAATGTAGGATGAAAATATAACACAACCTTTAATCTAATAACTTAGTATCTAAGATAATATTGCCTTACAATATCTCTCATCTACATATTCCAACTCGAAATACTTATTTGAATCCATGCATAAGCCCCATCAGTCTACAATTCCATTTAAGCATTTAATTAACCCCTTAGGTCAAAGCAAAAACAGAAAATACATACACCATAACAATGCAATGAACAAGAAAACCCTTGATTATACTCATTCAAAACATAGCAAAGTTAGACACTGGAGAAATAGATTTGAAATATGTTTTCATTCATTTAACAAGCTATTTTCTGTTACAAATCATCTCACATATAACTCCTTCAAGAACCTGCATAAAATATGACACAAGACCTATTTTTTTCTCTGTAAATGACTTTTATAGCCTATTCATTTCACCTAAACTCACTGTACATGACCACGGATTTGGACCCAAGGTTTGTGACCAAATTTCCCATCAAGAAGAGGGTTTAGATCCTAGCAAGAAGTAAAGTCGCCCCTCAAATAGAAGAGGATCTCAAGCCTTCGTGCCTAGGATTAGAGAAAGTGGGAAAAGGGACTCGCAAAGGAACATAAAGTGAAGTAAGACGTTGCAACTTCCATGCCATCGCAAAGATGAATGGTTGTTGCCTCCTCCCCAACCTTGTTATGCTCTCATTCCTCTGTGAGGCCCTTCCAAGAACCCTTTGCCAACCAATGGTAGAGGAGAGGCAGAGGATGTTTCATGCATCTGATGAAAAATGGATTTCAAGCCTCCACTGACTATCCTCGCAACTTTCAAGGCTCCACTGACTATAAGCATACTCACTTAAGAATAATTTCCATCCAGTATCACAGAGCTCACTGTAACTCCTTGCACGACATTGCTCAAAAATAATTCTCATCATCTCAAAACCTTCCTAGAAGATAATAAGATTTTGGTTCTTTCTACCAACTGAGAACACCACTTAGCTATATTTATAATCAAAACTGTCTCACTTGGTGGTACTCATGCATGCAAAATCATCACTTCATTGCCTTCTACTCATCTTGCCAGCAAATGGACTTAAGACATCACATCCTTTAGATCCAGGGCATCGTTAGATTCAAACTGTCAATCTAATGCCTTTTGACAAAGCTCATCCTACATGAACAATTTTATTTTGATCACATTATTTTCTTTACTGCACAACTTCTATTTCAGAATCTTTTTTTTGGATATGGAGTCCTTATCCTTTTGAAATTTTCTTGGAGACAGTTTCTTGATTCTTACCTTTATGTGAGAATCCTTGGTAGTACGCAACCTATGATCTTGTTGATAGGTCCTTGATCACTTCATTGCGAACTCAGAAAATATCCTTATCCCCTTATGCTTTAGGAAATCTCAATCTCTCATTGTCCTAGCGATGGAACTTGCTAAGACAACTCCCTGAAAAACTTGCTAGCATCGCTTGCCAATTCACTTCGACCTTTAAAACAACCTTTAGAACGGGTTTCTTGAAAATCAGTCGCTGTCCACGTGTCTCGACTTATCTCTATTCATCTTATATCGACAAGCTTATTTCCTCCTGCCCTTATTTGTCCACTCGAGTGACAACAAACAGTCTTAATCACCTCTACTTTGAAATACATTCTTCGTTTGCCATAGATTTTGTCCAGCACAACACATCACGCGATCACCATCAGTCAATATGATATTGACCTTCCACTGTGGCAAATGGGTCCACAAAAGGTTTGACCGAGCATCATCCAACCATCTTCCAGCTCAATTCTATTAGTGGCCTCATTGGCGAACCTTCTTGGTCTTCTTGGGACACGTGGCATCATCTTGTGATGTCACAATCCTTAACTTCCTTGTATCTTCCTTTGCAAGATTGTGAAGGCTGTTAGATCCATTTTCTCTTTACAAACTAGCTACAACAACCACTTAACATTGACCGCTATCCTTCGTGCATCTTCCAACTTGGGTTAAAACATCATCGTCCACTTGATGCACATGCAAAATTATGAAACCTTTAGTTGTTCGATAATTAATCATAGAGACATTAGCCGGAATATTTAGGCCGAACTTAGGGAAAATAATACCTACTAAAATATTAAAGGGGGGCCCAGCCATAGTGAAAAAGATGCAGACTCAGGAAATTTTCAAAAGGTCGGCATAAGAAATAACACCTAGGAAAAAAGACCAAGTCCCCTCGATGATGAAAAAGACCCTCATCTTTAAGTGAAAAAGGTACCGAAGAAACATAATATGCTTTGGGTTTTTTAACAAAAGACTTACCCAGAAACACATAAACCTAAAACCCTAAACATTGAGGGTAAGAACAGAGAGCGTCATTAATTCAAAATGACTAAAATTTTGATAGGGACATCAAATTTCCTGTACAATTATTTTCAGGATTATTAGTGGCTCTAGTTGGGGACGATCATTGCTCAGGGATGATATGAGGATCTAGAATCTCAGGTGGAGCAAACCAGCTACAGAGTAGACCTAAAGGAAACTACCTGGACAAGGCAACACAAATAGAAAAAGAGACCCAATCTAATATGTAGAAATCCTAATGTACTTCTCATGAAAAATAAATACTTTAAAAGAAGTGAAACTCCAAGATCTGTCCATGAACAAGAAGTTCAAGGATTTAATCTGTCATTCCTTGCAGAAAGTATGAAATAAAATCTTCTCCCCACTTGTTTTGAATCAGATATGGATCTATCCAGATGATACCAAACTTTCCATGCCTTCCTTTGTTTTCCAATCTAGCATTCCACATCAAGACCAAAATCTTTATTTTGAAACACCTTGTAGTTGCTCCTACCATAAGTTCATGACTTGTAGTTGGGATTCAATATCTTCACATCAGCTTCACTTTTTTTCTACTTCATATCATCAAAGCTTCAAATCTCAATTGTATCTTGGTTTCCATATTATTAGCACAAATCTGGACAACTTGTGCATCTTCATTAGGTAGCAGAGTCAACCTCCTTTTCTCTACTCCCTACATTGTAGTTTCAAGAAATCGGACTATAACTGATGGCTCAAGGCCACCAAAATGGAATACCAGTATTTATCCTTATCAAAAATCTGATTCTCATCTATATATGCGATCAATAAATAGAAGATGTTACCATATACATGTTGACCATATATAGAAACATTTGCACACTACTAGCTAACCACACATTTGTCATCATCCAGGCCTCCTCTGATGAAATACTCACTCAACTGATATGAAATCAAAAGCCCTGGCTCAAAATTTTGCATATCACTATCAATAGAGACAAATAAAATTCCTTGATCAAATCAGATAGCTCCTTCCTTATCATATAAATCATGCTCACAATGGTTTGAAATATTTTCATCACTCCCATTACAACAAGTGATAGGATAAAATTCATCTCCATTAATCAAATCAACAATCCCATTTTGATCAGCATTCAATATTCCTGGATTCTCAATTATCTCCTCATACAAATCATTGGAAATCAGATGAAAGCCTCTCTCAAAAATATTAAGGCAAAGAATAGGTTGATCCATATCTATATCCTCATCAAATAGTGCATTAGAAAATTCACTGAAACTGCTGCCTATCTTAAGATCACATTCATCCTCATTAGTCATAAAGGAATCACAATATGAGCTAGAACAACTCTCTGCATTATAGTCCTCACAACACAAATACTCAATGTTATGATCCTCATAGGATTCAAAAATACCATCATGGTTGTTCTAATCCCTTTGAACTTCATATTTTCTAACTACACTTGCTGATTTACAGATGTTCTCATGATTAGGAATTTGAGGAACAATTCGATTCACTGCATGAAGAGTCATTTGTAAAGGGATAGATGGTGTATCATTATTTGTAATATTTGTTTCAGGTATATCTACTCGGACTAACTCTTCACACCCATCACTCTAAATAAGTTCACATGGCATAAGCACAGGCTTAAGCATACCTTTTTCATTGGAACATATCATTGAATCCTCTAGCTTAACAACACCTTATACCATTTTTGGTATGGAATTATCCAAGTTTTCATTATCATACAGAACCGATTCTTGGAAGAATGAATTTATGTCATCGAGATTTTATACATCATTATTGTCTCCATCATATGTACAACCTTCCAATTTTCCTTCATACTAGCTACTGGATTCAACTGAACCAGAAGACTGTAGATGGACCTCTTATGTGGCATCTTCACTATAGGAACTAATAATTTTGTCATCTGGTGTAGCAACTAAAATTACCTCCTTCTCTATATCAGTTGTGTTATATCATTTCTTTCCAATCATTTCTTTATCAACATGAGGAATAACCACTGTCTGAGAAAAGTTCTCTTCACTCATATTATTATTTGGATAATAAGTCACAACATGGTTATTATGGTCAACAGGGATGTAAATGCTTTGATACTGACCTTCACCTCTCGGCTTACACCTTTCTTTAACATCTAGTATCTTAGGGTAGCAAACTCTTGCCGTTAGATAACCCTTATGAATTCCAAATTTCAAGTTGTTCTCAATGTCCATTGTTGTCCTATAAGACTGTTCCAAGGTTTTAGGATCCCTATCTCTCTGTAAATAGCTCATTTCCTCATCAAATGCAGCTAGGTAAATAACCAAACATATTGAATCATTTGGCCTATAACCACTAGGAATCTCATCCAATTTTTTTTGCAAATATGAGATTGAAAATAGGGAGCAACTCATCTTCTTCCTTCTGAATAACCATGAATCCTTTGATAACTGAACTTGGATTAACTCTTTCACCAAATTGTTTTATGAAAGTTGCACTAAGTTTATCCCATGAAGAGATAGAACATGCTGGCAAATACAAAAACCAATCTCCGACATCCCTTTTCAGAGACTGAACAAAAATATTCACATAAACATCTTCCTGACTAATCTCAAAATCTCCCATCAAATCAAAAAACTCCTGCAAGTGTCGTCGTGCTGATTCTAAACCTTTCCCATCAAAACTTGGTAAATGTTCCCTAATCCTAATAGGAACAGGGTTTGGGAAACCTTGGATAGCATTAAGACTTAATGGTCTATATCTTTCAGCAAAGAACATTTTGTTGTGACTTGACAAGGCATGCATACATTACATGTTTACATATCACAGGGATGTATAGGTAAACAATACATTTTCTCTACAAGTCAATGCATAATTCAACACATACTTAACTCAACAAAAAATCTGAGAATTATATATCTGAAGTATGTAGAAATATTACTACCATCCCTTTCTTAGTGCTTAAATCACTCAATGGAGAAACATTTTCTACAATTGATTTATATTTAACTCATGAAAATCAAAATACCTGGAGGTATTGTAGTGGTTAAAAAATAGATTTCTAGCTTGCATCAGTGATAGATCTTAAACTATCTTCACATCATCATTAGGTTCTTCTGGTAGAGTTGCCACCTCCTTGTACATGACAAATATTTGAACAACTGAAATTTCTTCTCAGGTTAGGTTTATTCCGCACTGCACCTCTTCTTCTTTTGTAATGTGAATTATTTCCTCAGCTTGTTAGGGTATTTCATCATAAGAGCTCAAATCTGCATCATATCTACTATACGTTCTGTGATTCTTCTTTAGTTCTTTTTTATATAATGCACCCTGCTGCAAAGATCTCAGAGTCGCCACTCACAATTTGTGAAATATTATGGAATAATCATGTAATATGGACAAATCTTGACAGAACTTACATTGAAAGATGAATGACAATAAATTTTTAGGCAACATTCATGAGAATTGACTCACTTGACAAGGATCTAGAACATTACAAGCTCATGACTCTATGTTGTCCCCAACAGAGTTGTCATTTTTGTTGGTGCCCCAGAATGGGGTTTACACTGCAACATAGGCAAAAACCAAGTCGAGCCCTCGAATCATGCATGGAGAAGCCAACTCCAACTATTTATAATACTTAGGGACTTGGACCAACATATGAAAAGGATTTTGCTAATCCTTCTACACTTTGGGCTCTACAAAACCTGGGAGGGTGATCTCTTAATGCACTCACAATCTTTGCACCGTACTGGCGAGTGAATTAGAACAAAGCAGAAGATCTCATTCTTAGGAGGGCTCAGCAAAGAGGGAGAATTATATAGAGTGGCTGGCTCTCAGTGATCCTTGACTTGCTTTGGAGCATGAGATGTTTTTGACAAGAAGCAACATATACAAAAATGAAAAGATGTTCTAATATTCGTAGTTCACAGAGAGTTGTCAATGAGTTATGAGTACAAAACTATCATTGGAGACAGCTACAAGCCATGGCCAGTGTCTTATCCATTGGGTGACTGAAATTGCAAAATGTAGGATGAAAATATAACACAACCTTTAATCTAATAACTCAGGATATAAGATAACACTGCCTTACAATATCTCTCATCTACATATTCCAACCCAAAATACTTATTTGAATCCATGCATAAGCCACATCAGTCTGCAATTCTATTTAAGCATTTAATTAACCCCTTAGGTCAAACCAAAAACAAAATATGCATACACTATAACAATGCAATGAATAAGAAAACCCTTGATTCTACTCAGTCAAAACATAACAGAGTTACACACTGGACAAATGGATTTGAAATATGTTTTCATTCATTTAACAAGCTATTTTCTATTACAAATCATCTCACATATAACTCCTTCAAGAACCTGCATAAAATATGACACAAGACCCATTTTATTTGCTCTGTAAATGACTTTTATAGCCTACTCATTTCACCTAGACTCACTATATGTGACCAAGGATTTGGACCCAAGATTTGTGACCAAATTTCTCCACTTCGTCTCATGGCCTCGAATTCCTTTTTATAGATTCAAGAGAGAAAACAAGCTTCGGGCTAGAGGAGACACCTGTCACAAGCCTACAAGACCATTTGTGGTTCTTCACAATCTCCCAAAAAACTATCCACACTAGCACTTCATGATGAGGTAGAACCAAAATTCCTTACTACATTTTGATAGAAACAAAACCTTTTGAGTTGTGCCACTATCACCCTTGATGCCTCCAGATGGACCGTGAGATGCATCATTTTGTTCTACAGAGCATTTCCCTTCAAGAAGAGGGTTTATATCCCAACAAGAAGTAAAGTCGCCCCTCAAATAGAAGAGGAGCTCAAGCCTTCATGCCCAGGATTAGAGAAAATGGGAAGAGGGACTCACAAAGGAACACAAAGTGAAGGGAAGGCGTTGTAGCTTCCATGCCATCGCAAAGATGAATGGTTGTTGGCTCCTCCCCAACTTGTTCTACTCCTATTCCTCTATGAGGCCCTTCCTAGAACCCTCTAACAACCAATGGCAGAGGAGAGGCATATCATGTGTCATGGAGGGCTTGTTCTGATGAAAAATAGATTTCAAGGCTCCACTGACTATCCTCCCAACTTCCAAGGCTCCACTGACTATAAGCATACTCACTCAAGAATAATTTCCATCAAATATCACGCAGCTAAAATTTAAACCTCGCAGCTCTCACAGTTACGGGCACGACGTCGCGTGTTGAAAAATCCTAATTTATATTTTTTTGAAATTTGATGCAAAATTGGTAAAAAGAATCAATAATTCAGTTGTTTGAAATTCTTTTGGATTAATTTCATGTGAGAGCTGCATGGGCGAGGGTGAGGTGAACACTGCATCCATAGGGGAAATAATTCAAGAAAATCTCAATTGTTGGTTGAATGTCCCTGGTTCAAGGGAGCTGTGCATCTAGTGGAGGTATATATATATATATATATATATATATATATATATATATATATATTTGAGATCTTATTGAGGTTTTTGTGAAATCTTTTTCCTGTATGTCCATTGTTCGTATCATAGGTTGTGTGGTAGTTGTGAAAAAGGACATAGGGTTTGTGGCTGCAAAGGTGAGGACAAAGTCGGTCACATGCATAACACAAGTTGTATAGGTTTATTGTTATCACTTGCTAACACATGGGTTTTTCATGTGCAGGGAGGAGGGATTGTAGTGCAGAGGTGGGTGGGAGGTGTCAAGATTGGTGTGTAGGGTTTGGCGACAGCGGTAAGTTCAAACCCCAACATCTAACATGATATTTTTTTGATTTGCCTGCAAAAAAGTTCCGACTAACCCTCATGTTTGTGAAAATCGTGACGTTTTTACAGGTAGATTATCTACATCTGCACACGCTGTAGATAATGTGCCTGCAAAAAAGTCAGTAAGTTCAAATTCCAATAGATAACACAATAGTTTTTTTATGTCCATAAGTTGAAACCCTAACACATAACATGACATTTTTTTGTTTTCTAACATTTACTGTGTTAACTATGAATTTTTTTTTTCATTTGCAACATTCAAGTGAAGGTGTCAAGAAACCAAGCATCACTATTTGTGTGGTGGCTGGGTGAAGAAGAGTATAAAGGTGTGTATATTTGCCTAATCATATGTGTTAGTTTTCCATAGTGGGCCGCAGCTAACCTGGCTCAAAACGACACGTCAATAACACGAAAAGTCAATAATATGATTTTTTTCAAAAAATACAGATCATTGATCATGATCAGCAGATTTAGGTGTGACTTTGGTTTTTCAAAAAAATTCTGAAAAGTCAATAACACGAGTTTTATAACCCATTTTTGGAGCCAGTTTAGTTGCGTCATAAGCAGAGTTGTGAAAGATGAAATGCCATTTTTCTTCATTTTCTGTATGTAAAAATTCAAATTGTTTGAAATTTTTTGAAAGGTTACGTGATAGGGCCCAATATGTTAAGAGTTATAAAATACAATGGGTTGCTTGCTTTCTATAACTGTGAAATTGTTGCATTGCCTCACTTTTTTTAGTGTTTTGTTTCTATTGTCAGCCAACTATGCATATGTCTGTGTGTATATGTGTGTCTGTGTCTATCATTCTCTCTCTATATATATCATGCACACACACATAAACATACATATATACACATTAGAATTGTATTATTTTTTAAGTGCTTATACCAAACACATTTGTATGCCTTCTTCATCACAGCGTTGGCACTATGGCAAATTGACACATATAATTTTGGTCATATATATTACTTAGTGTTAGTTTATATTGAATGTTAAACTACAATTTCATATCTGAACATGTAGGTTCATTCTATGTGTTTTGAAATACATTTACTTCCCAATGTAGATTACCACTAACACTAGTTATCCATGTAGGTTGTTGATTTCCAAGGATGATTGAGAAGTCCACCACAACGTCCAGAAATTTCTAGGTTTTTTCTCCCTCTGCCTACTTTAATATTAGTTGCACTGTAATGTCTCCTTATTAATAATGCTTAGGGCTTGTTTAATTTCCTATAAGAGCCTTGTTTTATATATATATATATATATATTGATGCATATTATTCTTTTATTTGAAATGTTTGAATAAAAATTCATTCTTTATCATGTAATATTAATGTCCTTAGTTTAATCAATTAGGCAATGAAGAAAATGATCAATGCACTTGTCTATTGCCTTGCAGTCTTTCTTGTAGATGTACATCTTAGACAATAAGATATAATTCCTCGATTTGAATGCAGTAGAAATGTTATTTATGTAAATTGCCCTCATCAAACCAATGTGAATTATATGAACCTGATATCTTGATTCCTGCAAATGTTGTGTGCAATGCAACTGTTGATCTGTATATATTATATTGATTTGAATAAGAGAGTTTATGTTGATCTAATTGTATGCATAAATCTAGATTAGCGTTGCTCCTGAACATAAGAGTTATTAGCAGCAATCAGGCAGGAAGACTGAGAGGGGGGGGGGGGGGGTGAATCGGTCTTCACCGGATCAAAGAAAATTAAACTACAAGACATTAACTGATAAACCACAACAATAACAGATAAGCAAATTAACAAGACAACACACAACACCAAGATTTTGATGTGGAAAACCCGGTTAAGGAAAAAACCACTGTGGTAACCTCCCACAATAAGATGATACTTTGTAGTAGTATGTGAAAATATTACAATGGGGAATGCACATGCATTCAGACACACTGCCTAGAGCTCACTGCTCAAAAGACATATGCCCAGAAGGCTACAACCCTTAGGGAAGTCTCACTGACTTACAATATAATTCGGACTACAATCCGAAAGGAATGAATTGCAATAATAGCATCTACAAATGCCTGATGATAGTTCTGGTTAAGCATAATTATTTGCTCTGCAACACCAATCTCATCACAACACTTCACTGAATGATATATCCTTGTTCGCACATTTACCTCTTTCTGATAATGTAGACACAATATCGACACCTAAATTACATAAGTATATCACCTATATATATAAATCATCAACCTTGATAACAAGGTTGGCTAAACCCTCAACCCTCGACTCATAATTATAAAAAATGCATTACACAATACAAAGATCGATCACTAGACCAGTATTATAATTTACATTACATAGCATGGACCTAATTCAAATTCCCAAATGATTACATCCACCGAAAATCCCGCCAATATCAACTGTAACATGCTACACCACCAGAAATACTCCATAACATGCAAATCATCATCGGTTCATAGAAATCACCAAAAACTCACACAACAATCAATGTGGATTACCAAAAAAAAATAGGCTATGAATAGGAAACATCAACAATCATGTTAGAATCATCCAGAACAATTACACCAACACCTGTTTTCAAATCTTCATCGGTCAACATCTCAAAGGTCAAGAACACAACCAATCAACAACTATCACGAGGAAAGATAACTTGTGGAGCACCAAATCATGAACCATCTGAAATGAAGATACACAAGATCATCCGAAACAATAATCCAATGTCTCAACACAAAATCTTATCACACTAGAATATACCAGAGGGAATATCGGATTCTGCAAGACAGTGATCAACACAACCAAACTACAAACCGGACCAAAAACTCTTCCCAAACTCACTGGAATAACTCACAAGAATATGTTGACATCAATGACAACAACATATCCTAGCAACAACAATGAACAACCAAATCCAACAATCTCCCCCTTTGGCATTGATGGCAATATATGAATGTGAAAAATAGTGAATGCAAAGAAAGAAGATATCACTAGCAAACTTCCCCTAAGATCAAGGTAGATAAAGCAATTTTTCATATGATCTCACCCCGCCTTTGACAACAATGCCAAAGATCACCAAAACAAAAAATCAAACTCTCTCCCAAAATAGAATCATGAATCTCTCTCCCCCTGGGACACATAATCAAATCAACAGACTACTCCAGCAGAGGAGCAACACCAACTCATCAATCTAGATAAAAGAATAAGGCTCTAAATTCCACCGAATCGATGCAACTCAATGCATCTAGTTCTCATCAGGAGGGGTGGAGACCCCTAAATTGTCTCTCAGATAGACAAATGTATATGCAGGAAAAGGCTTAGTGAAAATATCAGCAATTTGTTCCTTTGTAGATACATATTCTAGCTTCACCTTCTGTTCACCGAATTGCTCTCTCAAGTAATTATGTTTGATTGATATATGGTTAATATTTGAATGTTGCACCAGATTCTTAGACATGTTTATAGCACAAGAATTATCATAATATATAACAATAGATTCATCATAAATAACTTTGATATCTTTCAACATTTACTTCATCCAAATTATCTGAGTGTAATTACTAGCAGCAACAATGTACTCAGCTTCAACAGTAGATAAAGATAGTGAATCCTGTTTCTTGTTGGCCCATGAAACCAACTTCTTACCTAAAAAGAATGCTCCATCTATAGTACTCTTTTGGTCATCAACATCACCTGCCCAATTTGCATCAGTGTAAGCACACAAAATGAAATCATGATTCTTTGGATACCATAAACCATAATCTTCATTTCCCTTTAGATATCTTAATATTCTTTTAACAATAGTGACATGACTTTCCTTCGAATCAAATTGATATCTAGCTGCCATACACACAACATGCATAATGTCAGGCCTAGTCTGAGTAAGATATATTAGTCCATTAACCATAGATACGTACAAACTCTAATTAGCTTTAGGAGATTCATCATTTTTAGACAATTTACAACCAGTCACCATAGGAGTTCCAACCGGTTTCGAATCATCTAATCCAAACTTCTTCAACAGTTCCTTCACATACTTAGTTTGAGATATAAAGATACATTTTCCTGTCTGTGTAATCTGCAAACCTAAGAAAAAATTCATCTCACCAATCATAGACATGTCAAATTCTTTTTGCATATCACTGACAAATTTCATACTCATATCATCATCACCACCAAAGATAATGTCATCAACAAATACTTCAACAATCAAAATGCTATCATTTTCAATCTTAAAGTATAGATTACTGTTAGCAGCACCTTTGACAAATCCCAATTTTAGCAAGTATTTGTCTAATCGAGCACACCAAGATCTAGGAGCTTGTTTCAATCCATAAAGTGCTTTCTTCAACTTACATACCATGTCTCCATCATCTGGTAGTCAAAAGCCATCAAGCTATTCAATGCAAACTTCTTCTTCTAGATCACCATTCAAAAATGCAGATTTGACATCCATTTGATATACCTTGAAATATTTATAAGCAACATAAGCAAGCAACAATCTAAAAGCTTCAATTATAGCAACCAAAGCAAAAGTTTCTTCATAATCAATCCCTTCTTGCTGTGAATATCCTTTGCAGACCTGTTATGTGACTTATTCTCCAAGAGAAGATAAAGTTATGAAATAAACCTCTTACATTTAAAAAGGGAGATAAAAAATAAAGTATATTATAATCCTTTGGCTTAGAGAAACATTAGTAAAGAATGTTAATGAAAACTCTCATAAAAGAGAGGTATAATTATATTAATGAAATGTTAAATAAAGGTGACCTTTTCTAAAGGGTGTGATGGTTTAGAAAACCACCCCTTAAAAGGTTATATAAGTCATTTATGTGAGACTTGAGAAGGGCATGGAGATCACTCAAGGAAGAAGAAAAAGGTGGCTTGGTGGGCTATGGCCATGGGAGGAAATATAGGAATTCAGAGAGCATAAAGGAATGAAGGTTAAGGTCATTGGTTGGCATGGGCATTGGAGAAGGGGCACACAACATGTGTCCAACTCGGGGTACGGTGTACACTCGAGAGTGTCTTGGCTAGGGCTGTGTTTATTTCATGTCGTGAAGGCATGCGAGGTTCCGTGTAAGAACCTGTCCTCCTAGAGTGCTTACTTGTCGTAAAAGAGCCTAGAGCTGTAACTATTCCTTTGAATTCTAGATAATATGCGAGGTTTTGTGTAAGAACCTGTTTCCTCCGTGGAGTGTTATAGCCATAAAGGTCCCAAGGCCACTAGAATCTTCTTGGAGTGAGAATGAATATTCCAAGTGCTCACGATTAAGATAAGTATTAGAAAACCTTGGTGCTATAAGATATTGAGAATACTTTATATATGATTTGTTGCTAATATGGTGGTTATGTTATTCTATTTAATGTGTTGTTAATTTACTTTATAATTATTATCAAATTATTGCATGTTATAGTTACATTAGTTATTTACATCTAATTTAATGATAATTATCTTTAATAAAGGAACTTAACATTAACATTTAATCTATTGATTTCACTGCAAATAATTAATTAAGTCTTGGAAAAAAGTGTAATTACAAGACCAGTCCGACTTTATTTCCGACTACTTCGCCTTCTTCATTGAATTTGTTCCTAAAAACCCATTTAGTACCAATAACATTTTTATCCTTAGGTATAGGAACAAGTTCCCAAGTATTGTTATTTTCAATCCGATCTAACTCTTCTTCCATGGCTCTAATCCAATTGTCATCTTTACAGGCTTCAATAATAGCTTTAGGTGCAACTAACCTTCTTCTAGTCATTACTCCTTTATTCTTATCACCAATAATCTGATTCTCAGAATGATTCAATCTTACATACCTCAGAGTCTTCTAATTGTTCTGATCTCTAGGTTCCTACACATCGTCATCAACAACAACAACAACGTCCAGATTTACAATCTCTATCAAATCATTCTACTTAGGCTCTTCAAGCTGAATAGGAGCTAAAACAACATGTTGACCTTCATCATAAGCTCTGATCTCCTTCCCAAGGTTTTCATCCACCTTCACACTCGCACTCTCAACTATCTTTCTCAGTCTCTTGTTATAGCACTGGTAGGCTTTGCTATTTGTAGAATATCCCAAAAAGATACCTTCATGGCTTATAGCATCAAACTTTCCAATATCCTTATCTCTCTTGATATAACTTTTGCTACCAAAAAAATTGAAATATTTCACAGTAGGAACATGACCAAACCAAAGCTCATAAGGGGTTTTATCGGTATCACCTTTGATATGAAATCTATTGAATGTATAAATTACAGTGCTAATAGCTTCTATCCAGTAGACTTTCAGAACATTTCATTTAATCAACATGGTTATTGCAACATCTAAAACAATACAGTTCTTCCTTTCAACGATCCCATTCTGTTGTGGGGTCCTAGGAGCAGATAGCTGTCTTCTGATTCCATGCATCTCACAGAAAGAATTGAACTCACCAGAACAAAATTCTCCACCTCTATCAGATCTCAGACACTTCAACTTCAATCCAGACTCAGTTTCAACTTTAGCTTTGAACATCTTGAATTTATCAAATGCTTCTAATTTTTCCTTCAAAAAGACAACCCACATCATTTTGGAATAATCATCAATTAGCAGCATAAAGTATCTATCACCCTGTAGAATTCTAACATTTGTAGGTCCACACAAGTCATTATGCACAAGATCTAACAATTCATTTGATGTGTACCATTTTATCTTGAAATAAATTCTTGTTTTCTTACCCAACTGACATTCCTTACATACCAGATTAACAGGTTTAACAATCTTAGGTAGATCCCTAACAACTTGTGTAGAATTGATCTTGATCAATGAATCAAAGTTTACATGACACATTCTTCTATACCACAACCAACTCTCATTTATTTTAGCAATCAAACAACTTTTCTCACTAGCATTCAAATGGAAAATGTTACCTTCAATCTTAGTTCCAGATGTAATCTCTATACCAGAGGCATTCAAGATCTTGCATTTACCATCTTTGAATTGTAGATCTTAACCCTTACCAACCATATGTCCAACACTCAAAAGATTATGCTTCAAACCTTCAACATACAAGACATCATCAATGTTATGCTTTCCATCAAAAGAAATAGAACCTCTCCCATGGATTACATAGGCTTTGTCATCTCCAAATATAACTATTCCACCATCATACCTTTCCATGCTTACAAATTTGCTTTTGTCACCGGTCATATGATGTGAACAATCACTGTCAATAACCCATTCACCTTTTTCTTCTACCTTAGCAGCCAAAGCTTTCTCCTCAACATAGCAGCTAGTGGAATCAATAGGCATAGGTCTATCTTCTTTAATGGTAATAAACACAACTTCATCTCCTTCTGATTCTTCATCTGTAAAACCTTCATCTACAAAATAATAATAGTTCTTTTGGTTCCTAAAATTCTGGTTAGACTTATAAGGCTTTTCATACTTTTTATGCTTCTCATATCTATCATTTCTATCAAACTTATCATGTCTGTCATACTTAGCCATTCTCTTCAGACATCTAGAAGCCAAATGTCCTATTTAATTTTAGGAAAAACATTTCAAGGGCAACTTTCCATCATACTTACCGACACCTTTAGGCAATCTCTAGGAAATCAATGCTTCAAGCTTATCAAGCTCTCTTTCTTGCTCTGCTATCTCACTCCTTTCTCTTTCATATCTGGATATCTTGCACTCATCAGGATCATATTTTTGCTTACCGGACACCAATGTTGATGCTTTGAATTCTATCTCAGATTTTCCACGTGTTTCTCCAAATTCGCTCAGCTCAAATGCAATGAGTTTTTCAACCAATACATCTCTTGTTACTATAGTTACACTTTGGATCTCATCAATAGCGGCAACCTTATGTTTATAAGAAGGAGGTAAATATATTAGCACCTTAGACACAATCTTATCTTCTTCAATTTTTCCACCAACAGATATGATACAAAGGACAAGCTCATTCACCTTAGCCATATATGAATATATGTTCTCATCATCTCCCATCATCAATGTCTCATATTTCCTTTTAAACTCTGCAACTTAGCAACTTTCACTTGACTATCATCTTCATACTGGATCTCAAGCTTCACCCAGATCTCATGTATGGTCTGAAGTTCCATAACATTTGTCATTTTAGAATCAGTCAGGGCACTGAGTAATGCTTCCTTCACTCTGATGTTATATTCAGCTTCCTTAACCTCATCAGGAGTGGATGGTCCATTCTGAGGAACAACATAGGCATTCTTAGTAATCTTCCAATAATCTTCTCCAAGATATTTCAAATGCACCTCCATCTGTTTCTTCCATACAGTGTAGTTGCTTCCATCAAACCTCAGATTGTCCTTCTTGAAAAGAATACCTTGAGTTGCCATTCTGGATCTCCTCAAGCGATTAAGCTTCTACCAGAGGATCTAGTTCTGATACCGATTGTTAGCAGCAATTAGACATGAAGACTGAGAGGGGGGGGTGAATCAATCTTCATCGGATCAAATAAAATTAAACTACAAGACATTAAATGATAAACCACAACAATAACAGATAAGCAAATTAACAACACGACACACAGCACCAAGATTTTAACATGGAAAACCTGGTTAAGGGAAAAACCACGGTGGGAACCTACCCACAACAAGATGATACTTTGTAGTAGTATGTGAAAATATTACAATGGGGAGTGCACATGCATTCAGGCACACTGCCTAGATCTCACTGCTCAAAAGATATATGCCCAGAAGGCTACAACCCTTAGGGAAGTCTCATTGATTTATAATATAATTTGGACTACAATCCAGGAAGGAATAAACTGCAATAATAGCATCTACAAATGCCTGATGACAGTTCTAGCTAAGCACAATTGTCTACTCTGGAACACTAATCTCACCACATGATATATCCTTTCTCACACATTTACCTCTCTTTGATAATGCAGACACAATGCAGACACAATACCGACACCTAAATTACATAAGTATATCACCTATATATACAAGTCATCAACCTTGATAACAAGGTCGGCTAAACCCTCAACCCTCAACTCATAATTACAAAAATGCATTACATGATACAAAGATCAACCAATGGACCAATATTATGATTTATATTACATAGCATGGACCTAATTCAAATTCCCAATTGATTACATCCACTGAAAATCCTGCCAATATCAACCGCAACACACTACACCACCAAAAATATGCATAACATGCAAATCATCACCGATTCATAGAAATCACTAAAAAATCGCACAACAATCAATGCAGATCACCAAAAAAAATAGGACACGACTAGGAAACACTAGCAAGCACATTAAAATCATCCGGAGCAATTGCACCAACACCTCTTTTAAAATCTTCATCGGTCAACGTCTCAAAGCTCAAAAACACAACCAATCAGCAGTTGTCATGAGGAAAGATAACTTACGGAGCACCAAATCACGAACCATATGAAATAAAGATACACAAGATCATCCCAAACAATAACCCAAAGTCTCAACACAAGACCTGATCACACTAGAATATACCAGAGGGAATACCAGATTCTGCAAGGTAGTGATCAACACAACCAAACTACAAAACCGGACCAAAAACTCTTCCCAAAATTACCAAAATAACTCATAGGAATATGTTGACATCAATGACAACAACATATCCTAGTAGCAACAATGAACAAACAAATCCAACGATCTCCCCAATAATCCAACAAGAGTACCATGTGTTTTTGACAATCCATGACTGATTTCAAATGATATCTAGAGTGTTGTGTGAGATGCTTGGATATCTTATACACACTATCGTAGTGATGGGGCCCTCTCTAGTTGGAATCACTAACTCCTCATCTATCTATCCTTAGTATTGTCTATTTTTCTCTATTGAGAAATACATACCAGGTTATTAATAATATCCCTATAGCAACTAAGAGATGAAACCTTTAGAATAGATACTTCTTTTGAAAGAGACACGTCTTTCCAATAAGGAATTGGTGCTCTTTATAGACATTAATTATTTTTAAAGACTTCCTTAATGATAATTTTTACCTTTGTCTTTTGGCAAATAGAGTGACCAACTTAATCACTGCACAGTAGATTGTGATGGAATCATTATCTGTGTTTTGTATGCTTCTTTATCAATTGCAAACAAAGTCTAGTGTTTGTATTATAATTTGGATGGGGACATCACATGCACCCTTTTTGAGAAGATGCTCGATGGATCACAATCCATATTTCATTGCAAATGAAATAAAATCATTCTTTATTACTATTAATGATGATCTCGAGTGGAATGCTATGAATAGTTTATGGGTAACCGCTTGTTGTGTTGTATATAACACAACCGCCCACATGCCTCATATCACAATGTGCGAATAACCGGTCATGTTGTCATTGTGACCTTCATCTTGAACGAGAAATGTTATTGATGTGGATAGAGAAAAATATATACTTCATCATCCTCAATAGAGTGCCTGTAAAACGCACATAATGCAAAGCCAAATAAACTAATTAAAACACACATGCATGCTATAAAATCTGCTCCATTGCACTTCTATTAGCCAAGATCTTGTGTTCAAAAAATGATGCTCTCAAAAACATACACACAAGAAGCTATGGTGAATGAATATTTGAAATATGACGGATGCAAAATAAAAATGCTAGAATGCAAAGAGTAGGCTCCAATGCTAGATTGCCAGATTGCTAAATTGCGTATTAGGATTGATGAAGATGAAAAAATCCTCTTATATAGAAGACCTTTTAGAAAATGGAGGGATAGAATTAGGAGGTGAAAATATAAGTGGTCGACTAGGATTAAAGGGTAGGTATAGAAAATGATAAAATAATAAGAGGGTAGATAGAACAAATAATAAAATAATGAAGGGGGTGGGTAGAGGAAAATTAAGAGATAAATGACATGTGTCATAGAGTGAAAAAGCAAATGAATTAATTAAATAAATAATTTTTTTTAATTAATAGAGGAAGTGGGAGCAATTAAATAAATTAAATATTTATTTAATTTAGGGAAAGAATAATTTAAATAAATAAAAAATATTTATTCAAATGAGGAAAGTCTTAGAAGAAGATAAATATATTAATTAAATAAATTAAAATTTATTTAATTAATAGAAGACAAGAAAATAATTAAATAAATAAAATATTTATTTAATTAAACAGGACAATTTTAGGTGTCTACAATTGATAGTGCCTTTTGATATAAATTGGATTCTCGTTCTTTTTTCAAATCAAAGATGTCATATGAGTCCATAAAAATGTTCAAAGAAGCTCTTGATCTTGGTTTAGAAATGTTTGAACTAGATGACACACCAAGAATTGGTCGTGTTGCCCAGTTGGTAGTGCCATATGACAACTACTTGCCTATAAGCACAATAGATTCAGTCAATGATACAACCCGTAGTTTTTCTTGATTTTGTCATCCTTTAACGCTTCTGATTTGGAGGTCCAATTTGTAAACTCAGGAGGGAGTTGGGCCTTCAAATTTGAAGCAGGCACCAGTTGGGCCTTCTATTTTGAAGCCATTGATAGGTGCTCTCCAAAGTGATTGCATGACCATATTGGTAATCATTTCTCTTCTTTGTATTACAATTTTTTTCCACTTGTGTATGCTATGATTATTGGAAGTTGGGTCTCATAAGTGGAAATGTAGACTAGTTTATGGAGATAAAAGAACTGGTGATGTTTGCTTTTTTATTTAACAACATGATAATGTGTCTATTGGTGGGGAAGATCAGCCCATTGGAAAAGTAGAGGAGCATGAGTATACTTCTATTGAAGGTGGTGATAGTGAAAAAGAGGATGTCTATAGCGATAAGGAAGTGAGCACCAAGGAGGAGACTGAAGGGCAGGGCGATGGTGTCGGTGGTCAGGGATAGGGACAACAAGGGGCCAGTAATGAGGAGATGTACTATTGCTATTATATTTTTTATCATCTTTATAATTCTTTATTCCATCTAAATTGAAAGTGATGGTTTGTCCTTGTACGATGTGTGCAACAACAATCTCACCACAAAAGAGAATATGTGAATGGCAGGTTGTTCTACTTTTTTTTGTTTGGTGAATGTTTCTATAAAGGAGGCCGTAGATTTTAGGATCTGGGGAGGTTGAACGTGCATAGATGATCAGTGCACCACCTCCCATTATAGGAGGGCCTAAGACGTGGCTATGCACCACGTGGTACCAAAAAACAACCAACGCCACATCGAGATAGTATGGAGGTACATGAACAAGAGGGTGGCTGATATCGATTATCATATGACTATATGATATAATATACAAAAAAGCATGTCACTGATCGGGTGTGCAGAAATTATGGGAAGAAAACATATGATGAGCTTCCTACCAAAGGGAAGGGATCTATAAAAGAAGCAATGCAAGTGTACAATAACAACCCATTGAGGGAGGAGAGAAGGAAGAAGGTTTTAGAGTTACTAGAAAGAAAGAATCTTGGAAAAGATGTAATTCCTAGTGATTGTTTTGTTTTATACTTTACTAAATTGAATGTAATTTTTCAAATTACGCATAATTGAGCTATCCTAGGTTGTTGGACAAGTAGTTTGGAACAACGAAGGGGATGGTGAAGTGAATATGGAATTGGATGCTCCACCTACAAAAAATGTGTCAGTCAACGAGCGTACATCTCCTTCATTGGGGAGGCATAAAAAGATGAAGGTTGCCACAAAAAAAAGGCTGACTTTGGATGAGGGCACATATTTGACATCAAAGGTGAATGTTTGTTCATATATGTTCTTGCATTGCATACTCTTCTTTGCACTCCATAGTCTACTATGTTGATTGTTTCATCCTTGTTATGCTAGGCTAATTTTGATGGGGTTCGTGAAGGGACTGTGTAGTTGTCCGGGGTTTTGGCTGACACCGTATGTAGTGTGCCATAAAAACTATGTTGCAAACCTTGGATGTTCGTTAGGACAAAGTAGCTGAAGGAGACGGTGAATGAAAAGTCGACTGCATGCAGAGATGAGAAGAATGCATGACAATCTCCTAAATTGGGGAAGACAATACAAGCAAAGCTGAACAAGTAATACATGCAGTTTTATGCGACTAAATTAGCTCCAAAAAGGGGTTATAAAAGTCATGTTATTAAATTCTCCAAAAAATTTCAAAAAATCAAATTTGCAGCTAAATCTGCTAATCATGATCAACGATCTATAATTTTAAAAAAAATTCATGTTATTGACGTGGGGTTTTGGAGCCAATTTAGCCACAGTCGTCTTATATCACACATAAAGTTATATCACACGCAATATTATATTACCATTCAAATGGGTTAATTTTGTAGTTACACTCCTTTACAATGTGCCCTCTTTTGCAACATACTATAAGTGTGGATGACAAGAAACAATCCATGGGAAATGACAATGGTTATACAAATGCAGACCGCGATGGGGATAATGTGGGTCACCCATCTATTTCATTTTTGTTCCATTGTATTGACATGAATTGATTTTGTTATGTCGATGGTTAGCTATATAAAAATCTTATTTATGTTACTGCATGCATACGTTCCTACTGCAGGCAACTGTGCAAGATGAAGAAGAGTACGTTGATGAAGATTTCACACTCTTGCTGTTGGAGATGAAGTCCAACTATGAGTCAATGGGGAAGTGGTTGGGAAAGGTATTGTTGATGGGGTTGGGAGGGGTGTCCTTGTTGGCATATGTACACTCCAATGAGACATTGTAGGTGATTCAAGGTTTTGTCATTGATGGCAACCTTACAATCCTATGACACTGGCAAGGCAATCCACTGGCACACAGACCACCGACACTAGCAGTGAAAGGAAGCATACTAGCACAAAGGTCGACATGATTTTTGTTGTAATATATTTTGTTTATTATTGTAAAATCATTGTAAGCCGACTTGGCAAGATGTAAAATGACTCTTATATAAGAGAGATCATTGTAGAACATTTTGTGTAAGTAAGAGGAATGTAATTAGGCGAAATAAGGTAGACCTATTATGTGAATTATAGGTTAAGGGTTTATGTAAGAAGCAGAGCAGAAACCAGTACTAGATCTGGCATTATAGATGCTACTTTGAAGCAATACAAGACATTGGATTTATATAATCCATTTTGTAAGTCAGTGAGACTTCCTATTTTGTATTTGAGCAGTGAGCTCTAGGCACTTGGCCTTCCTGCATGTGCAGGCCCCTCTTGTAGCAGTAATATTCTCTTATTGGCCAGTGAGTGAATATTGTGGGTCACAAATCCCACCGAGGTTTTTCCCAGATCCGGTTTCCTTGTTAGATCCTTGTGTTATGGTGTGTTTCTCATGTGGTTGTTTTTATCTCTGTTTATTGCACATGTGGTTGTTTTTATCTCTGTTTATTGCATTACTTTCTGCTTACTAGTACACAGTATTAATATGCTCTACATGTTTTAAGTTAAGAAAATCATATTACCGGTTAGATACTGATTCACCCCCCCTCTCAGTATCTGTGGGAATCCTAACAATTGGTATCAGAGCTTGGTTCTCCATTTTCAAAAGCCTAATAGCTTGAGGAAGATCTTGACACCGATAGAGATGGAAAACTTGATGAAGCAACTTGAAGGAGCTTTCTCAGACTATGATGCAGAAAAATTGAAAAATATCAAACTTGAAGACTGCTCAGGATATTATTCAAGCACTTCAAGAAAATCTTACTATTTCAAGAAACAAGAGAAGAGAACTTTGTGAAAAGATGCAAAATGAGAATGATGAAAAAGAAACTCTTAATGATATGATAAACAAACTGAAACAAGAGAACATGACAACAAAGAATGAGATGCAGGATATGACTATGAGATTCTGTAAAGAAATTGAAGATAGAAAGAAGAATGAAGAAGATTTGACTAGAAGACTAAGTGATGCTACAAATGAAAACACAAGACTCAGTTATGAAAATGATTTGTTGAAGACAAATCTGATGCACACTCAGAATGACTCAAATGAACTGATGAGGTAGAAAGAAGTCTTAGAAAGAGAACTAGATATTGCAAATCAACATAAAGAGAAATTCAAGAAAAGCTCAGAAGAACTTGGTAACTTACTGAAAAATCAAAAACCTAAAGGTGACACTTGTGGAATTGGCTTTGAAGTTGGTGAAAGCTCCGGTACTGCAAACACACAGGATCATAGCAAACCGGTAAGACAACCTACTGCCTATAAATTCAGTGGCAAATGCTTTAACTGTAACAAGTATGGTCATAGAGCAAATCAATGTAGATCTAGAAATTATCAGAATACCAATACACCCACCGATCAATGTTCAAAATGCAACAAAGTTTGTCATAATTCTGAGAATTGCAGAATGAATGTAAGATGTTATGTTTGTGGAAGATTTGGACACTTATCTAATCAATGTAGAACACAAACCGGCATAGGTTATGGAAAGGATATTTAGAAAAATAATGTGACTTGTTATGCTTGTAACAAGATTGGACATATTACAAAATTTTGTAGAAGTAAGGCACCACCAGTAGACAACAAAGGTTCTAGTTTGAAAGGTAAAGAAAAAGTTGAAGAGGTTAAGCAAGAATTTTCAAAACAATGGATCAAGAAATCAAAACTGAATGTGGATAGGAATACTCCTCCACCGGTAGAACCAAGCAACACTCCACCGATAGGACAGAGCAACACTCCACCAACAGAATAGAGTAGCACTCCACTGGCAGGAGTCTCTTCATCAAATTGAAGAAATTTCTTTGAGGGTTTGGCAATAAATGAGACATAAGCTATTATTCCTTCGGTTGATGGTAAGAAGTTGAATTTACTTCCATACCGACAAATATGTTAAGTAATTACTTAACCAACATGCATTAAATGTGGTAGTTGACGGTTTGACATTATAAATTAATGTTTTTGGCTCCATTTCACTTCACTGAGCATTCAAATATTCGAAGAGCACAAAATTTCCAGAGCTAAGGCATTTTGAGAAAAGAGGCAAAGCTCAGCAATCAATCCTTCCAAAGGCAGAAAAAGGTATTTATAATCATGGCATCCTCTTCTATACCTGAATTCATAGCAAACCCTACTATAGTCGAGGTAATCAAATGCCCTAGGCCTGTATTTCAGCTAGTTCCTGAGATAGCAAAAAAGGATGATAATGTAGGTGCATTTTCCCAAATCCCAAAAGGAGTTGTTTTTGCAAAAGACCTTAGAATTTATATCCATTGCCATATAGAAGAATTAGGAGATGAAGAAATCAAAACATGTACAAAACTATCATACGTGATGACTCCAGAAATGTAAAACCTGAACACAAAATTGTTGAAACCCTAGGATTCACTGAGATCCTCTGCATTTCAAACTTTCCTAAGGAAGTTATTAGGATAGTATTGAGCAGGGTACATGGTGAATTTTTCTGGCTAGATTCAATTCATAAAATTACCAAGGAAGTTGTGAAAGCTATAACAAGGTTACCCTCCATTGGTAACAGACTAGACAAGACAAAGATGGTCTCAAATGACCTAGTAATGAACCTAATAGGTGCAACATTCGACAAAAGGTCCTTGAGGGTTAATGATGTAACCGACATAAATGTAAGATTCATTAACATGATTCTAGGTTACAAAACAACACATGCAAACTGACTTAACTCAGTTTCTAGTTTATGCATAAAAAGTGCACATGATATGATAAATGAGAATGTGAAAATTGATGTATGTGAATGGTTAAAGGATGAATTGATTGACAATTTAGGGAAGATCAAGAAGGATAAGAAAGGAACATTTAGATTTGGCAACTTACTTGTATGCTTAATGCTACACATAACCAAACAGGTTCTCGGTATAGGTATCAAGAACCTTGGATTTGACATACCGGTAGGCAAACAACTATCTGACTTATTGAACAACATGGGTGAAAGCAAACAAAAGAATATTGATGAGTATTTTCAAGCACTAAAGGCTAGAATGAAAAAAAGAGTCAGACTGTCACAGGAAATCGTTAACAAATACAAAGATGATATATGTTTTGTGATTAAAAAGGATGAGATCTGGATGGAAGCAGTTATCCCAAGAACAATTTGGGTTACTGAGATGGGTTACGAGACCGATGATCACATCATTGAAACATATGCAAAAGCCCTTCTGGAAGCACCCAATGAACCTAAGGAAGAGGTATTTGGTAGTGCTGAGATCATTGAAAGCCAAATTCAATCTAAGAAGAGAGTAAAGAAAGTTGAAGCAACTGTGAGAAGAGGTTCACGACAGGCTAAGGCTATAAAAGAAGATGTACTGAAACAAACCGGTATCACTGAACATGAGTTATAGGCACAACAACCATAAACTCACCTGTCACTGGTAGCAACTTCTTCAGAGAGTGACATGCCAGCTAAATTTAAAAGAGTTGTAAGGAAAAGACAACTTTCACCGGTATCCACACCTTCACCTAGAAGGACCAGGCAAAAACAATAGGCAGTGAGGCCCCCGGTCAAGAAGTCTACTCCTAAGAAGAAAAAGTTGACACCAAAGAAAAGGACTCAACAAAATATTTCTCCGATTGACAGACTATTGGATGAAATCACAGAAGAAGGATAGTTGAAAAACATCAACAAACTATATGACTCACTATCAGTTGATGATAAAGAAAAGGTTGAAAGCAGTGTTATTTTACACTTGGATATCTACAAGAAGTTCTTGATGCAAATTGTAGATGAAGTACCAGATGAACTATTCAAGAGACTGGAAGCAAGAAGACAATTTATTATAGAGCTTGACAAGAAAATAAAATTTGAAAAATTACTTGCTGTCTACCCAGTTAACTCTCTGAAAGAAATAGATGATCTAATTGCAGAAGCCAACCGATTAGTATTCTCTACTGCACACCGACATATTGCACTAATGGTTGGAAGAGTAAATGGGGTTGCAGAAGAAACTGAAAATGCATGGGATATATTCCTTATTGAGAAGGAAAAATAGGAAGAGTATAGAAACCCTAAGCCAATCAAGGTATATCAGAAAGACAAGGATAAGGGTAAAGGAAAGGTTGGTGGTCCTCCAAGCATAAAAATAGGAGATAACTTATCCCCACCGCCTCTGATTTCTCCACCGGTGACAACAACTGAAAATCAACCAGCTAATGAGAGTATGGATGTATCACAAGAGGATACAAATCCTAATCCCGAGGTCTTATACACAGTTGATGTTGATACTCAAAAGGTCAACATTATGATAGATAAGGACACAACTGGTAAGACAGATATGGCTAGTGAGCCACCGGTAGCTGATAACATTGATAACACTAAAGGAAAAGAGGCAGATGATAGCACAGATCAACAAACAGAGAGACAAATAGAGCAACAGGCTCTGGAACAGCAACAGGTTCATGTGGAAACAGTGCCACCAGCAATAGGAGAACAACAAAAACCTTTTCTTAAGGAAATGGAAACACAGACTGACCTACTAGAGGTCACTACAAGCAAGGATATTGCTCCCATCAACGAAATTCAGAGAGTTGACTCTTCAACTGCAGGATCTAAGTCAACAAATGTAACTGAAGTTCTTTTAGATTCTTTAAAGAAAATAACTGATTGTAGTTCATAGGCATATAAATCTATAGATGACACAATTCTAATTTTGAAGATGATAGCTCCAAAATGCAATGTAGATAATAACGATTCTTTGAGTCAACTTGACACTTTGTCTAAGTATATTATTGACAACACAGTGACAATTGAACAAATAAAGGAAGAGGCATTCAAAGACAGGTTGGAAATTGAAAAAAAAAAATTCTTTGAGGATCAAATAAAGAAGTGTACTAGGGAATTTGACACACTTCTACCGGAACTATGTAACACATTGAAGGAATTTAAAACTCTGTACAAAGATATTTGTAAGACAAACTTTTTAACAATTGACATAGATAAGAAAATGAGCAAGGCACAAGAAGAAATAAATAAACTTGCTGACAATTTTGTTAATTCACCTGATACATTATCAGTTTTTGAGAAAAAGATAACTAGTTTTGAGGAAGAATTACTGAAGCTAGAGAGAGAAAATGAGAGAATAATAAAAAAGGCTAACAATCTGAGATTAAGACTAAGTCCAAGACTGGACTATCTAGTATCCCTGAGGAAGGAAATATCTGAGGCACTAGTACAAGGATAGAAAACACCGATAGACCATATGCAACACCTCACCGGTATAGTTCAAAGAACGGAGGTAACAATAAAAGACAGTAAGAAGTTTTTGGAAAGCATAAATTTGGTTTTGGCAGATCTTTTTCAAATTGTAACCACCCAATTACAAGGTTGAGACCAAAAACTATAACTCTATTGACACTTTGACAACCTTTATCATTGATGCCAAAGGGGGAGTAGTAGTATGAGAAAATAATCAGCAAAAGACTTATCTGCTCAGGGGGAGCTCACATATTTTTGGTACACAATTTTTGGATTACAGGTTTTGGATACACTTTTTGAATTTTCTCATGAGTGTTGCCATCAATGCCAAAGGGGGAGATTGTTGGCATATGCACACTCCAATGAGACATTGTAGGTGATTGAAGGTTTTGTCATTGATGGCAACCTTACAATCCTATGACACCGGCAAGGCAATCCATCGGCACCAGCAAAATTAGATTCTACATTGGCACATAGACCACCGACACCGGTAGTGAAAGGAAGCATACCGACACAGAGGCCGACAGGATTTTTGTTGTAATATATTTTGTTTATTATTGTAAAATTGTTGTAAGCTGACTTGGAAAGTTGTAAAATGACTCTTATATAAGAGAGATCATTGTAGAACATTTTGTGTAAGTAAGAGGAATGTAATTAGGCGAAATAAGGCAGACCTATTATGCAAATTATAGGTTAAGG
The DNA here is from genome assembly GCF_030272615.1 of Cryptomeria japonica. Taxonomy (NCBI): domain Eukaryota; kingdom Viridiplantae; phylum Streptophyta; class Pinopsida; order Cupressales; family Cupressaceae; genus Cryptomeria; species Cryptomeria japonica. Next base: position 191,924,341 of record NC_081414.1, on the reverse strand, counting down.
GTTTATGTAAGAAGCAGAGCAGAAACCGGTACTGGATCTGGCATTATAGATGCTACTTTGAAGCAGTACAAGACACTGGATTTATATAATCCATTTTGTAAGTCAGTGAGACTTCCTATTTTGTATTTGAGCAGTGAGCTCTAGGCACTTGGCCTTCCTGCATGTGCAGGCCCCTCTTATAGCAGTAATATTCTCTTATTGGCTAGTAAGTGAATATTGTGGGTCACAAATCCCACCGAGGTTTTTCCCACACCAGGTTTCCTCGTTAAATCCTTGTGTTATGGTGTGTTTCTCATGTGGTTGTTTTTATCTCTGTTTATTGCATTACTTTTTGCTTATCGGTACACAGTATTAATATACTCTACATGTTTCAAGTTAAGAAAATCATATTACCGGTTAGATACTGATTCACCCCCCCTCTCAGTATTTGTGGGAATCCTTATAGTCCTATGTCACAAAAAACTGCTCTGACAAGGTTGTGCTAAAGTCTGAATCGTGGATGTCTTTAATGGAAATGCCTCACTGCCTTATTCACATGCCTTCTCTCATGTCTTATCAGACTCCCTAAACTCGTGGGAGGAGTGGGATATAGAAGACCTCGTCCATCCCCCATCTATGGTAAGATTGCAAGACCATTTCATTTGTTTTCTCATGCAATCATTTATCTTTTTCTAATGCAACAAAATAGGTAGCAGTCATATGATGTCATTTTTATGTGTTAGGTTAAAGTTGTCGAAACTGTCGAGCTAGAAAATTAGGATGTTAAATGCAATCCTGTGATCAGACGGACAAGTGGGAGGCTACGATCACTTGGAATCACCCCTCTTGAGTTACATAATAACTGAAAGAAGCGTAAAATATTTTATTCTTGTGTCAACTCCATTGTGCAAATGAGACAGTGGAGGTGATAATATATTTTTCCTGTGTGTCCCTTTTGGGCCTCTAAATAGAAGCTTGAAAGCTCAGAAACTAGACAGTAATATTTATAGCCAGATACTCTACTAGAAGATTACTCTTCATAAACTATTTGCATCCTATCTCAACTGCTTGGAAGCTGAAATTTGCTTAAATAATGTTTCTCTGAACAATTATTTGTGCATCTTTCCATTATTTGTGATCTTGTAATGCATTCCATGGGAAACTGTGGTGCAACACCTTAATCTGCCTTGTAATATAGTGCAGTAGAGCTTTTTTCACAACTTATGGTACTTCACAAATTTCTCTTTGTTATTATAATCTATTTTCATATATGTTACTGTCATGTTTTCTTGATTTGTCTCTTCTTTTGTCCAAGTTTATGCCGAATTTTTTTGTTTTAATTGTCAACCAAGTATTGCCTATTTCCGGTGTAACTTATGACAGTTCAATATAATTTTCTTATTGTTTGTATTTTAAACACACAATCAGAAATGAATTAATAGTTTAAAATAACAATAGAAATAAATAAAGTTATCAGACCTACACAAAACTTTCATGAAAAAAGATGCTTAATAAGTCGATGGAAAACAACAGGTGGAGGAACAGTGAGTGATGGAGTCAGTTTTTGAAGAAGTGCATTCCCAATTGCAAGGTAACATGCCACCCATGTGCCCCCCTGATTGTTAGTTCACTAAACATCTCGAGTTTAGAATTGTAAATACTAAAATTCAGACAATAATATAAGACAAACCTATTCATTTCATGCTCATCTACACTCCTATTTCATGGATATTTCATGCTCTTGTACATTATCTTTCCTTGCTGTCGACAATATGGCATCTTTTGGCAATGTTTGCAGGGATGACAATGGGAAAAGTGGGGATAGGAAAAGGAAAGGGTGTTGAAATATCTCTTGAGGTGGACACAAAGCTTTCTATGAGTTCACCCAAGCATGGGGCCTTCGATGTTCTCACCTCTGATGGTTTAAGGAAGACAAGAACAAAAGAACCACCCCCCTTGCCAAATAAGAAGGATCACTGGAGTCGTCATGGCATGGAAAAATGAAGTTTGACGCCATGCATGTACAACTGCTAATGGACAAGGTCGAAATGACCAAGGCTGAACGAGATGGTTACTGATCTGAAAAAGGAGATGCACTGAACTCAGTAAGGTGGTCATGGAGGTGACCGATAAGAATGTGGAATTGGAGATGTATGTGTGTAGACAATAGATGGTGATGGAGAAATAAGAGGTAGGGTGTGAGGCGACCATGAAACAACAAAATTTTAACTGACCAGTTTAATGCCATTTTAGATGTATGTGAGGCAAACATTGCACACTAGAAACAAAGGTTCCAAAAGGTAGCTGGTTTGGTAATCAATGAATTTGATGGAAAGGGTGTGCCTCCTGTTACCTTGAGGAGTGGGGAATAAAAAATTTCTTAATTACTTGTTGTTTGCTTTCATAAGAGGCTTGTCCTGTTATGAAACTATTCTAGATGTATATTGCTGACCCTTGTTGAATAAAATCTCAACACTGATGTAGACTGTTTGCAATAACACATGTTGAATTGTTCTTTTTCAATGAAACAGATTACAATGGTTGATGAATGGTTATAAACATCTTGAATGGTTCCTCGAATAGTTTTTCATGCCTCATGAATTGTTTTACATGGCTTTTTCTTATGTCTTATATGATGAATGGTTATAAACAACTTGAATGGTTATTTTGAATAAAATAAATTGATTTAATTTAAACATCTTCAATGGTTATTTTCAATAAATTAGATAGATTTCATTTAAACACCTTGAATGGTTATATTCAATAAATCAAATTGACTTCATTTGAACATCTTGAATGGTTTTTTGATCAGGATTCCATATAACAAATTGTGTGCTATTGACTATTCTTGTTATTGACATATCACATTATTGAGAAATTACATGTTATTCGACGAAAGATCAATAATGTCCTTTAGTGCTATGATAACTTTCCTATTATACGAATAGGGTCAATAATATGCAATGTTCCCATGTTAAAACCTTTATGTTATACACAATTTTGTCAATAATATGTCGCTTTGCAATTCTGAATTCCTTATCCCATGTTTCTTTAATCTTACTCCACTTACCCTTGTAGGATAAGCTTGTGTATGTTCAAAAAAGATTCCTCTTATCCCGCATGGCATTGCATTCCTTTATTTCTTTGCTACTTAGTTATTTCCCTGCCTTATGCTTCTCACTTGTGCGGGAAAATCCTTTTCTTTTTCACCTTTGTATTTTCTTATCACATGAGCCCTCTTCTTATCCCCGCGTGATTGTGCGGGATAAGAAAATCTTTCATTTTCCTTTTTTTGCTTATCCTGCGTTGGTACTTTTGACTGTTGCAAACCCCTGCGAGATAAGAATTTTGTTTGATGCCTTCGAACCATCCTTATCCCGCGTTGCACCTAGTCACACCTTCTACCTATAGGATAAGAGTATTAACTCTTAATGTTCATTTTGTTATCCTGCACAATTCACTTTCTCTTCTCTTCTTTTATCTATGTAGTCGTGCAACACTTTCATGCAGGATAAGCAACCTAGCTTATTTCCTTATGTCCTTATCTTGCATAGGTAACTTACGATATTCAAACATGATGTGGGACAAGCCTTGCCGCTTGTTATTCCTTCCCTTTGTTATCTAGCACGGCGCCGGATGGCAACATGAAGATGTCGCGGGATAAGAGGAACTTATTTCCTCTATTTTATATTGCTCTTTGTCAGACACGACTAAACTAGCTACAAAAGGGGTTATACAAATTGTCTTGTTGACTTTTTCAATTTTTTTTGAAAAATCAAAGCCGCAGCTAAATCTACTGATCACGATCAACTCTCTACAATTTTTGAAAATTTTTGTGTTATTGACTTTTCGTGTTATTGATGTGCTATTTTGGAGCCAGTTTAGCCACAACCCTCTATGTCACCCACAAGCCGGATCAAGATTTTGTATAACAAATTGCATGTTATCGACCATTCTTGTTATTGACATTTCACGCTATTGACTTGTTGTGTTATTCGATGAAGGGTCAATAATCTATCATTTAGTGCTTATGATAACTTTTGTATTATTCAAATAGGGTCAATAATCTGCAATGTTTCCATGTTAAAACCTTTGTGTTATACGCAATTTTGTCAATAATCTGTCATTTTATTATGTTTATAACCTTTGTGTTATTTGAAAAATGGTCAATAATCTTTTGTTTAATGCTATAATAACTTTTGTCTTATACGAAATAGTGCATATTATTGATATAATTGTGTATAACACAGAGGTTTTAACATGGAAACATTGTAGATTATTGACCCTCTTCATATAATACGAAAGTTATCATAGCACTAAACGATAAATTATTGACCCTTTGTTGAATAACATGACAAGTCAATAACATATAATTTGTCAATAACACGAAATTTCAAAAACAAGAATGGTCAATAACACACAATTTGTTATACGAAATCCTGATCTAGCAGCTAATGACTCCAAAATTAGGCCGCGACTAAGATGGCTCCAAAATGCACATCAATAACATGAAAAGTCAATAACACAAAAATTTGCAAAAATTACATAACGTTGATCCTGATCAACAGATATAGCTAAGACTTCGATTTTTTTGAATTTTTTTGAAAAAGTCAATAACATGCATTTTTTGGGACACAAAAAGGAAAGCGAGCAAAGGAAAGCGAAAGATTTCCTTATCCCAATAGTTAGAAGTACCAACATGGGATAAGGGAGCAAAGGAAAGCTAAAGATCTCCTTATCCTGCACAATCACACGAGGATAAGAAGAGGTCCCGCAGGATAAGAAAATACAAAGGTGAAAGAGAAAAGGCTTATCCCGCACGTGTAAGAAGCATAAGGTGGGGAAAGAACTAAGTAGTGAAGAAACAAAGGAATGAAATGACATGCAAGATAAGAGGAAGCTTTTGTGAACATACACAAGCCTATCCCACAAGGGTAAGTGTAGTAAGATTAAACCAACACGGGTTAAGGAAACAAGGTGAAAGTAAAGGAAGGCTTATCCCGCGTGGGTAACAAGGAATCATAAGAGGCTATGCAGGATAACCGAATGGGGAGGATTCCAAGTATCCCATTATCCCGCATGACTAAAGGGAAAAGAAACATGGAGTTATTTATAACTTAAGTTTCCAAAGGTGGTCAAGAACGTTATAATAGGTAGCGCAATCTCAACCGTTCATTTGTAAATCGACAGTGAAAGTTCAATTTCAAGGCCACCGACTAGCCTCGCCATGCATGAATGACTTAATGACGACTCATTAAGGTGCCGTAAAAGCAATATTTTGTGCCTTTTTCACACACCTTGCATCCTAGAAGAAACCAGAGCTATTAGAGAGCAAAGAAAGAGAAAATCACAACGAAGCAGTGAGTCCTTCAAGGAACTCAAATTGTGTAGAAAACTAGTAAGTTTAATTACACACCATCCCCTGCCTTTTGAAGGCTATTCTGTTTGTTTGTGCATGTAGATTTTTCAGTTTGTGCCCTAGGTTATATACTTGCATTAGTCTTAGGTTTTCTTTGCCCTAGAAATTTACAATGACCTCCCCAGTTAAAGATTCTGCAGCCCAAATTGTTGGAAAGGCTCTTGAAGCCGGAGCAAGCTCCTCTGCACCAAAAATTACACATACCATTCCGATTGACATGATTCCTCTTATGCCAAAGTTGGAAAATGCTCCTATTGCTAAGGCAAACCCCAAGGCTGCCTCACAAACATCCATAGAGGCTGAAGCCGATCTCCCCACCAAAGAAAAAACATACTCAAACAAAGAGAAAAAGAGCATCCAAAAGGACTACTATCGTAGTCTTTGATGATGAGCCCTCTAAAGAACCATATCCCACCAGTATAGAGATGGACCCAAACTTGGGATAGGGGGTCAAGATATGGAGACTACTATGTATTCTTTGATTATTTTGTCACGCGAGTCCTATTGTTACTGGGATTTAGAATACCCAGGCCGCCACAGAATATCATTAAAATGATGAGAATTAGGAGTTGTAAAGCCAAGAATATAGTCTACCCCGAGGGAGCCTTTTCTCACAATTTTGGGGATTTCTTCTTCTACACAAATTGTACAATGATCAGGGTGTATGGGTGTGATCAAGCACCCCATTTTCTGCTAGTAGTGGTTTCCTCTAGGCTTGCATTTATTGAATTTATTTGGAAAATGCTGTGGATGGAGAAGGAGCATGTCAGAACAAAGAAGGGGAAACACCTCCCCAGATTCACAGTTTATAGAGAATTCAGGGTGGGTGTGACACCCTTGAGAAAGTACAAGATTTTTTGGTGAAAAACTATAGGCTTAAGGTGGGCCAAGCAAGACATTTTGACCCAGAAGGATACATTAATGACATGAGGGTCACTAAATTGAAAATAAGGGGCATCTTCCACTCCTATGATGAAAAGGAAGATCTAATAAGGAATACCCTCCCTGTTGAAGCCATCCAAAGGAGGAAAAAATGGGAGTACCTAAAGAAATTGGAGAGGCAAAGAAGAGAACATGACCCTAACTTCTTAAGACTTTGTTACTTTATTAAATATGATTGTGCAAGAATGTCATGTACACTAAGAATATTTGATGAGATAATAAAATCTGAGGAAGCAAGGAAAGAAGTAATAGAGTAGGGCAGGGTGGAAGAAGAAAGACCTGTTGATACTCAATAGGGTTTTTATAAATCAAAGGGAAATGTTGTTTGGGTGGAGGGAACTTCACAAGGTATCCCACAAAAGGACATTTAGGAAGAGGAGCAACCTGAAGAGAAGATTGTAAAGAAATTGGATAGGGGGAAGGAAAAAATATCAGAATTTGCAAATGTCCCAGAGGACATTGACACAAGTGTGCCACCACCCTCTCCCCCTCATGAAACATTCAAACATGATGAAGCTGCTAAAGACTTAAATGATGAAGACAAGACAATTATCCCAAGTACTCTTCTTGAGCATGATTCAAATGATGAGAGGATATTTGATTCTAAACAATTCCTGGTTGATGATAATTTTACAAATACCCTTGAGTTCAAATCCTTCTGGATGAGGGAGAAGCTAAAGGATTTATCTGATGAAGAAATCAAAAAATTTGATAGGGAAAGCATCAGATGTACCCCTGAGGAAGGTAGAGAATTGGTGGTCAAGAGTGGCATGTTATTGGTGTGTGGAAGGGATTTAGAAAAGGTCTTTCTCTTAGAGAAAGTCATGAGGCAAGAGGACACCATGTTTGCAAAGGAATTTGGGGGACATGGGTTGAGGGTCAACCTAAGTATTAAGGCCTTTTTTGTATGAGCTAAAGCCTCCGATATACAAAAAACCTTTAGTGATTCAAGGGGTGCAAGAGAAAGTAGGTGATGTAGTAATAAGGACATTGAATGATACTAATACATCTGAGGCTGCTACCATCACAACACATGCAACCCATTTTGCTAAGTTAGCTGTAGAGGATTTAGTAGAAACATGCAAGACTCAAAATCATGCATGTATCCCTAAATGAAGACCATAACAAGATTTTTATTAAAAATATAGCACTAAAAAATGAGTTGGCAAAAAGGAGTTCAGTGTCTTCAAAGGGACCTAAGCCAGAAGAGTTAGAAAAAATGAAGAAAGAGTTGTAGGATGCAAAAGAGGAGGTTGAGAGAAGATTCTTTGAAATAAAAAAGTCCTCAATTTTGCAAATTTTGAATAAAATAATGGACAAGTTGGATGAGGTGCACACCTCTTATTCTTTGATGCCACAATTAAGTGACCAACTTGATGACATTCTTTCATTCTTTCAGTCAATCAAAGTGACTTTGTTTCCTAAGGCACAACCATTGAGAGAAATTATTTTGGGCATACAAAATAACCCTCAAGCATCTAAAGAGGTGGGGGTGACTGTTGGAATTATGCCTCTAATTCACTTGACCTTTGTTCATACTAATTGGGTTAACTCGGGCCGATGAAACAATGTGAATAAAATCTGTGAACTCTATCGGTATAACCTTTGCTGATGAACTCGACATATCAGAGCTTGGAGTAGCAGGTTTGAAGTCATCCCGATGACTTGACTAAGTCGTCTTCGATCATCGGGGTAAAATTGGTTATCAAATGGATGAAAGGATAAAAGACTTACAGTTTAGATCCAGATCCAATAGTCATTGCTTTACTGCTATGGAAATATGCATGTATGTTATTTCCTGCAACTTGGTGACCATGGTAGGGCCTGACATAAGTGAGTGGTCCAGGCGAGATAAGGGTCGTGCAGATTAGAGATGATCAAACGATGATCAAGGTTCATCCAATGGTGGTTGTTATGTCGCGATGGGAAACTGCTCATTAGTATATTCCTCGCGACATGGCGACCAAGTGGTGGGACCCGACAGGAGAGCGGATAAGGCAAATTAAAGGTCGAGCAGATCAAAATGATCAGATGATGATGGCATAATATTTGATGGTGGTCACTAGGTCTCGATGGGAAATTGCTCATGAGACTTTCTATCGTGACCCAACGACAAAGAATAATTTCAGGCGGATAGTAAGGTCGTGCTAAGATGTCAAAGAAGGGACCCCATAACCAATCAAGGGGTGCCACATGGCAGAGCGTAGAGAGAAAGATCAGACGTTTGAGATAGTTGATTATTTGTCTTGTTGATACTCGATGGAATTGCCTTTGGCAATCGGGTCTGTCATTAGCCATCAGAGATGTAGTTTGAAGCTATGCCAATACCCGATGGAGTCGACTTGTCTGAGCCAGTGTATTTGAATACGAACCGGTTCGATTCTTGGATGCATGTGGGATAATTATTTTCTCACGAATGTAGACCAACGTAGATAGTTAGATGTCTAATCAATTGTTGCAAACTGACAATTGAACGATTGACATGAAAATATATATGAAGCTAAGAGGAGACTTGAATATGCTTGTTGTTCTAATGAAAATCCATATACTATGGTGTGTAATTGAAGTGATCAGAGTGAACATCTGTGCTGTGATAATAGACTTTATTGTAAAGTATCTTTGCTAAGAATAAAGTGATCTTGTTATTGGTGGTGGGTTTTTTGCCGGAAGGGTTTCCCACGTAAATTCATGGTGTTTATCTCTGTGTATGTTTGAATTCTTACATTGTCTCTATTTTGTATATGCTAATCTTAATATTCTGTAAAGATATAAAACATACTAGTCTTATTTTCCCCTGCAAATTGACATTAGGGAAGCATTTTTCCGCACTGTGCTTTCCTTACAAGTGGTATCAGAACTTGGCTAGTTGTGTTATCCTTGTTGGGTAGGGTTGGTTTTTTTGTGTTAATTTGTTTTAGTGGGAGTCTGTTAGTGTGTCTACTTGTTTACAGATTAAGATAGCAAGCACTTTTGGAAGAATGGATATTGAGAAGTTCAATGGCTCCAATTTTGAGTTATGGAAACTTAAAATTGAGGACCTGCTGGTTGACCAAGATTTTTGGATTGCAGTGAGTGGACAGAAACCTTCAGGAATGAGGCAAGAAGATTGGGATTTAGAAGACCGAAAAGATAAAGGACTCATAAGACTAAGCCTGACAGACTCAGTTCTGTTGAATGTACACAAGGAGAAGACTGCAAGTGATTTATGGAAGAAGTTAGGAGACATCTATCAGAGAAAAACCCTGGTGAATAAACTCTTCCTTAGGAAGAAGTTATATTCTCTAAAAATGGATGCAGGAACACCCTTGGCAGATCATTTGAATGCGTTTAACATGGTTCTCGCTCAATTGACATTAGTTAGTGTGGCTATTCAAGAAGAAGAATGTTGCATGTTGCTGCTATGCTCATTGCCAGATTCTTGGGAACATTTGGTGATGGCCATTGGTAGTACTACGACCCAGTTCAAGATGGATATTGTGGTCAATACTCTTTTGTCGGAAGAAATGAGAAAAAAGTCTTCTGAGACAACAAAAGATGCACTCTTTATTCTAGGCAGACCAAAGGACAAAGACAAGAAGAAAGGGAAGAAGTACAAGTCCAAGTCTCAAGAGAGGTCCAAGTCTCCTGGAAAGAAGTCTAAGGTGAAATGTTGGAACTGTGGACAAAAGGGTCATATTAAAAAAGACTGCAAAGAGGAGAAGAAGAGAAATAACTCTTCTGATAATGAATCTTCTCACAGTGATGCAGACACCTTTGTAGCAGCTCTGGCAGTGCCTGCTTCTGACAATGTGTGGTTGATTGACTTAGGGGCATCTTTCCATATGAAATCTCACAAGGAGTGGTTCTCAAAGTATGAACCATATGCTAGTGGGAAGGTGTACTTAGCAAGTGACTAAACACTAGAGATTGTTGGGAGAGGAATAATTAAAATCCAATTTACTGATGGGAGAATAAAGGAATCAATGGAGTTCTGAACATACTAGGTTTGGCAAGAAATCTACTTTCTATAAGCAAGCTGAATGATGTTGGAGTCTAGGTAACATTTGTGTCTAGTGGCTGTAAGATGACTAGAGGGTCTATTAGTTTGGCTAAGGGTGAATGCATTGGTACATTGTACAAGTTAAATGATGAACCAGTGTGTTGTAATATAGTCACTAAGAAATCTGATAGAACTACCGAGTTGGCATATGATGTAAATTCTATGGAAGCTAAACTTCCTGCAGAAAAGACAATGCTCTGGCATTATAGACTTGGTCACATTGGTGAAAAAGGTTTCAAAACTTTAAAGAGTAAAAATCTGGTAGGACTTACTGATTATAACCTTGAGTTTGATTTTTGTGAACATTGCATATACGGAAAACAAAACCGTGTTCAATTTTATTCAAGTCCTCATAAATCTTCTGACATTCTGGAATATGTGCATTTTGATGTGTTTGGTCTAGTGGATGCACCTTCTTTGTCTAAATCAAAGTACTATGTATCCTTTGTTGATGATTATTCGAGAAGGACATTTGTTTATTTTATGAACAGTAAGTCAGAAGTGTTCAGTCGGTTTAAGGAATTTAAAAACTTGGTTGAAAATAAGACTGGAAGGAGAATAAAATGTTTGAGAACTGATAACGGTGGTGAGTATTGCAATACAGATTTTGACAAGTACTGTGTAGACCATGGAATCAAAAGACATAGAACAATGCCTTATACTCCACAACAAAATGGAGTTGTTGAAAGGTTGAATCGGTCTCTGACGGAGAAAGCAAGAAGCATGTTGAGTAGTGTTGGGCTGGAACAAAAGTTTTGGGTAGAAGCAGTCGCTACAACATGTTACTTGTTGAACCGGTCACCTACAACAACATTAGTAGACAAGACACCTATGGAAGCATGCTCTGGTAAGAAACCTTCTCTAAGACACATTTATGTGTTTGGTTCAGAGGCATATGCACATGTGCCTAATATTAAAAGATCTAAATTGGATAACAAACTAGTCAAATGTATTTTTATTGGATATGGAGTTGGAGTTAAAGGATACAAGCATTAGAATCCTAAGACTAGAAAGGTTGTGTATAGCAGAAGTATCATCTTCCGAGAGCTGAAACCTATGTCTATAGATAAACCAATAGAGAAGGAAAAAGAGAAGGATGTGGTTGAATTTCCACTAGAAGAAGAAGTGAAAACTCCAGATGTACTTGAAGATGAGAATGAGGAGAGTTCAAGTAGCTCTAAAAGTTCAAAAGAAGAACAAAATGAAGCCTCACCACAAGTGTTAAGAAGATCCACACAAGAGAGGCGACAACCTAATAGGTTTACCTTAGATAGGTATAATTTTTCAATGTTGAATGTAAATTGTGCCTATGCTTTACTTGTTGATACTGATGAGCCTAGGATTGTAAAAGAAGCCATGGATATGTCAGATTCAGATTCTTGGTTGAAAGCCATGAATGATGAAATGAAATCTTTGGACAAGAATGGAACATGGAATCTGGTATCCTTTCCTAAAGGTAGAAAGCCTATGGGCTGTAAATGGGTTTTCAAAAGGAAGTATGGTCCAGATGGAAGCATTGACAAGTACAAAGCCAGATTGGTTGCGAAGGGGTATTCTCAAAAGGAAGGTATTGACTATGGAGAAATCTTCTCTCCTGTAGCTAAGTTGACATCTATTATATTTCTTTTGTCACTTGCAGCTGCATATGATTGGGAAATTGAGCAAATGGATGTGAAAACAACATTTCTTCATGGGGACCTTGAAGAAGAAATCTATATGTCCCAGCCTGAGCATTTTGTGAAAAAGGGTAAAGAACATTTGGTATGTAAACTAAAGAAGTCTCTTTATGGTTTGAAACAATCTCCTAGAACGTGGTATCAAAAATATGATACGTTTGTGTTGTCTTTGGGATTTGTGAGATTGAAAGACGATCATTGTGTGTACTACAAGGTTGAAGATGATAAGATACTTATTATTGCTTTGTATGTTGACAACATGTTGTTCTTTGGAAATAACAAAGGTGTGATCTCAGACTTGAAGTCCCAATTATCCTTGAAGTTCGAAATTAAATATTTGGGGTCAACAAACTACATTCTAGGAAGGGAAATTAAGAGGGACAGGTCTAAGAGAAAACTCTAGCTCAGCCAAAGAAAGTACATTACTAGTGTTCTTGATAAGTTTAAAATGTCTGACTATAAACAACACGTTGTTCCCATTTTGTAGGGAACCAAGCTGTCGGTGCATAATAGTTCGAAATCTCCAGAGGAGATATATGACATGAAGAGTATACCTTATGCAAGTGCTATTGGCATCTTGATGTATGCAATGGTTTGTACAATACTAGACATTGCCCAACCAGTGGGAGTATTAAGCAGATTTATGTCAAACCCAAGAAGACCACATTGGGATGCTGTAAAGAGAGTTTTTAGATATCTGAAGGGTACTTCAGACTTTGTAGTATGTTATCATGGTAATTTGATTGATTCAAAGAGAACTCTCAGCATTTGTAGTTATGCAGATTCTGATTGGGTAGGGGATATTGACAGTAGAAGATCCACCAGTGGATACATTTTTGTTCTGAATGGTGGAGCAATAAGTTAGATGAGCAAGCGACAATTTGTAGTCGCTTTGTCCACTACAGAGGCATAATACATGGCAGCCACACATGCTTGTAAAGAAGATGTTTGGCTCAGGTGTCTGAGTACAGATATTGGTTTTGATGCAAGACAAGTTGAAGTGCGAAGTGATAGTCAGAGTGCTATATGTTCAGCAAATAATCCTACATACCATGCCACGTCTAAACACAAAGATGTGCAATTCCATTTTATGCGTGAAATGGTAGAAGATGGAAAGGTTAATCTGAACAAGGTAGACACTCAGGAAAATGTTGCAGACGCATTAACAAAACCGATGAGCACTCACAAGTTCAGGTGGTGTTCTAACTTGATGGGTCTTAGTACCCATCCCTCTCTATAATGTTTGGAAAGTGCCCAAGCAGTCTAGTGAATTCCTCGTCCAGTGGGAGTTTGTTGGAATTATGCCTCTAATTCACTTGACCTTTGTTCATACTGATTGGGTTAACTCTGGTCGATGAAATAGTGTGAATAAAATTTGTGAACTCTATCGATATAACCTTTGTCGATGAACTCGACATATCAGAGCTCGGAGTAGCAAGTTTGAAGTCATTCTGATGACCTGACTAAGTTGTCTTCAGTCATCAGGGTAGCATCGGTTATCAGATGGATGAAAGGATAAAAGACTTGCAGTTTAGATCCAGATGCAACGGTCATCACTTTACTGCTATGGAAAGATGCACGTATGTTATTTCCTGTGACTTGGCGACCATGGGAGGGCCCGACATAAGTGAGTGGTCTAGATGAGATAAGGGTCATGCAGATCAGAGATGATCAAATGATGATCGAGGTTGATCCAATGGTGGTCGTTATGTCATGATGGGAAACTGCTCGTTAGTATATTCCTCGTGACATGGCGACCAAGTTGTGGGACCCGATAGGAGAGCGGCTAAGGCAAATTAAAGGCCGAGCAGATCAAAATGACTAGACAATGATCGCAAAAGATCCGACGATGGTCACCAGGTCTTGATGGGAAATTACTCATGAGACTTTCCGTCGCGACCCAGCGACAAAGAATAATTCTGAGTGGATAGTGAGGCCGTGTCAAGCTATCAGAGCAGGGACCCCAGAACCAATCAGGGGGTGCCACGTGGTGGAGCGCAGAGAGAAAGATTAGACATTCGAGATAGTTGATTATTTGTCTTCCTGATACTCGATGGAATCGCCTTTGGCGATCGGGTCTATCATTAGCCATCAGAGATGTAGTTTGAAGCTATGCCGATACCCGATGGAGTCGACTTGTCTGAGCCAGTGTATTTGAATACGAACCGGTTCGATTCCTAGATGCATGTGGGATAATTATTTTCTCATGAATGCAGACCAACACAGACAGTTAGATGTCTAATCTATTGTTGCAAACTGACAATTGAATGGTTGACATGAAAATGTATATGAAGCTAAGAGGAGACTTAAATATGCTTGTTGTTCTAATGAAAATCCGTATACTATGGTGTGTAACCAAAGTGATCAGAGTGAACATCTATGCTATGATAACAGACTTTATTGTAAAGTATCTTTGCTGAGAATAAAGTGATCTTGTTATCGGTGGTGGGGTTTTTCCCGGAAGGGTTTCCCACGTAAATTCATGGTGTTTATCTCTATGTATGTTTGAATTCTTACATTGTCTCTATTTCGTATATGCTAATCTTAGTATTCTATAAAGTTATAAAACACACTAGTCTTATTTTCCCCTGCAAATTGACATTAGGGAAGTGTTTTTCCGCACTAAGCTTTCCTTACAGTGACGTGGAAGAATTATAATTTATTGAAGAAAGAGCTCCCCCATGTTGAAGAGGAGAGAAAAGCTATGAGAGAAAGAATGGAGTCTTTCAAAGGACTACAAAAGTGGGACATTCCCACTATTTTGACCAATGACAAGCAAGTGAATGACCTTGCCACTTGGAAAGAGGATTTCAAAGCAGCAGTTAATGTAGTCTTGGATGCATTAACAAATGAGCCAAATCAAGAGACTGCATACCATTTGATCATTGACAGGATCATGGATGTTGACTCTTTATACCACAAGTTCACATTGCAAGCTGCAACTATGTCGTCCCATAACATAAAGATGCTATGAACAAACTGCAGAATTTGAAATCTTTTGTCTGACCAGTAGATGATGTAGACGCTTGGCACAAAAAGTACTGCTCTTTTGTTGAAGAGCAGCCAGAGGAAGAAGAGTAGTCAACTCTTTTCCATTTTTGTGCTCTATATAAGTTTTTGTGCAGGTTTCTTATTTTGGGTAGAATGATAAGAGCACTCAGTTTGCATAAGACCAGTCTCCAAAGCACTTGCTACCTAACGCCAAAGCACACCTTTTTGAGGCTGACAGGAGCAAATATCAAGGTACATGCGCAAGACCACAACCATTAGGCTTGCAGCTCCAGCTCCCAAGATGTACGATCACAACCACTCCCATTTAATGCATCAAAGAAGATTACACGCAGAAGATAAGGACAAGTGCCTTAGTGCAAATTGTAATGCAATAGATTTTTGACAAGTGTCTTCTTTGGCCTGAAGCTTATTTTGCTTTGTTGTGTTATAAAAGGGAATTTAGGGCCAAGAAGAAGGATTCTGAAACATTTTATTTAGTATGTATTAGGAACCTAAGAGAAATATACAGACAATTAGTCTTTGCAAGTTTTTTCTAATGAGTAGTTTCTCATGAATGTATCCATATTTTTTTGAATATCAATAAAGATAACATTCATTCCTTGCTCCTATTTCTTGTTTTGTGTTGTATAAGTTAATGTGTTAATGACATTTTTAACTTGTCTTCTCTAATGGAGAATGTGTGTTTTATTGATGGGTTTCATTTGAAGCAAATGAATTAAGTTCTATCTTAAACACTACAATACATGTGTGAGAGAGTGTGAGGAGGGTGTGAATGCATTTTCAATTTAAACATCTTATGCAAATCATACATGTTTAACATTGAGTAATAATGTTGATAAGTCATGATGTTGTTTGTTATTAAGCTTTCTATTTGACTCTATTTTCCCTTTAGGATAGGCACTTGCTATACCATCTTTTAGTTTTGAGATCATCAAACACTAAATCATCTTTTCATTTTTGTTCTTAGCATTAGTTTTAGTATAGATAAATCCATTACTGTAATGTGTATGTGTGGAGTGTTCTTTAACATGTAATGGTTTTTTACCTGTACTCAATAACATGAAGGCTTTGAGTCGTTGTCAATAACACAAATGCTATTGAGCTGTAGAAATAACACAAATGTTTATGATTTGTATTGTGCCAATAACACGAAGGTTTATGGTCCGTACCGTGCCGTTTTGGAGCTAGCATGTGAAAAATCGTGTTCAACTAAATGAATTAAATTATATCCTAAGAGTGTTGCTATATATATATGGGAAAGTGTGAGGAAATGTATGGTGATTTTAATTAAATGTTATATGAAAAACATAGAGTATGTGATAGATGCTTGTAGCATTGAGATATCACATTGTTCTTCATTGAATGGGTTTCATTTCAAGTAAATGAATTAATTTCTTTTTTAAGAATGTTGCAACATGTGTATGAGATAATGTGAGGAAACCTGTATTGATTTGGGAACCAACAAGTCTTTTTTAAGGAAAGGGTTAAATTATGTATGAGGAATGCTATAAGATGTGCACTTTTTAATGTGTTTTAGTTTGTTATGGTTCTAATGAATGTACTTTGCAAGTCATAAGGCATTCAAATTTTTAAGAATTTTGCATCCTCATTTTTATCATTTATTATGCATTAGTAATGACACTGTATCACATACATAAAATCTTATTTCAATGTTAACAATCTCACATCAAGTTTGTTTACAATACTGCACCTCTAAAATTTTCATTATTCATTATAACATAATGCTTTAAAGGAAAGATATAATATAACATATCACGTTAGTGTAATTTATGTAATTTAATGTATCATGTTAGTGTGATGTACATGTAATATAGCACATCATGTTAGTCTGATGTATGTCATATAGGGACCTGTAATATAGCATGGTGTGGTTTCTCTATTAATATTCTTTTTAATGGACATGGAGTGATTTTTAAATTAATATTAATAATGTAGGATAGATTGAATTTTGACATCTTATCTGTGATGTAGGATGCACGTGTAAGAAAAAAAAATGGACCAAGCTCACTATCTCCGAGCATAAATAAATATAAACAACATGAAAATACCAAAACGATAAATTTTGTGTAGGCAAATATACCAACATGTCCCTTTGTAAACATACATTTCAATTGTTTTATAAAAACCAAAGTTACAAAACCAACAAAGATATTATATAATCCCAATTTTATGGGGAATACCTCCTCTATGATGGAAACCTTCTTTGAATCCTACCAAACCTCATTGGTGGGTGGGGAATATTATGTCCTATGAAGAGGTGTGTACAGTCCATAACCACCAGATTGGTGGGAAAAAGTCAATTGACTGTGACGATGTCATGATCAGGATGTGGCAGTCGGACCTATCCCCTCTGTGGGTCTCTAAATGGGATAACCGTGCACATTATGTGGACCCATGGGAGAGAAACATGCTAGTACACTAAGGCCAAGTATACATGCCATAGTACCCTATAAATATGGTTCCCTCTCTAAAGACGAAGCAAAAAGAAGAAGTCATTAATGTGGACCATATAGAATGTATTGTTGTTAAGATGTCCCTGGACATGGACATGCCACCCAAGGCTAAGTTGAGGAAGCATCATCAACAATATGTATTATACCATGTCATTGTCAAGGTGCTGCAATAGTGCAACCTCTTGGCTACGCTCTACTAGAGTCAACCGCAACCTGCATATTCATACAACAAGAGTGTTTGTTATTTCACAATAGAATTCAATAAATGTAAGAAATATTCCTACAATAAGTGTGTTAGTTATTTAACTAAACCATTCAATAATTGTAAGATGTATTCATACAATAAGAGTCTTACTTATTTAACTATAGCATTCAATAAATGTAAGACATAAAGGCTGAATACTGAAAAATAAAGTGGCAAAATCAAAATTACAACCTCCTCTTGTCACCCTAAGTGTACGTGTATGCCATTCCAGTATGTACCAGCTGAAAAATATGAAGAATGACACCTGCTTAGAAAGATATAGTGTGTAAGAACATTAGGGACAATATTATTGAGCATTAGAACAATATTACAACAAACAAATCTAGTCCATATTACTCAACATGTTGAAAGATAAAAGGATAAACATGGAGGTAAAAAAATGTAGTACAAAGGTAATGACTGACACATGGTTTCAAATACGATACAGATGAAATAGGGATTACCACCTCCCAGGAAAGACCAAACAAAAAAGTTTCATAGTCAAAGCAACATAATGCGACGTGTAATTCGTTGCAAAAAATGAACCAAGCGACCTGTATAGCACATCATAGCTGTTAACACAAATATGAAAATGTCATGTAGTCATCCGCATATATGGAATACATAAAAACATACATCCAAATATGAACCAATAATACCAATTTTGTGTTATTGAGGGACATTATGTGATCCTTGTCCGCATTGAGGAAAATCAAAAGGCAATCGCCGATGAGGAATCCTCTGCCCAGATGTTGAGGGTGTAGTGAACATTATCACGCCTATCTCTGGACCATATTCACCAACTGCAAAATATAACAACTAAATAAGAATGTGCACTATTGACATGTTTAGATACCACTAAAACGTGACACTTGTGTACCAACTTGTATTAGATGCAACAGATTCTGTGGCAAGGACATGCGATTCCAGTGCATGGTCCAATTGCCTCTTTCCCTTCCGCCTCCTAAGAGTCTCTGAGGGGAACTCAAAGGTGTCAGGTTGCATAACATCATGAAAGATATAAGTACTAGTAGTATGCCTATGTTGCCTCCAAATTCGACCACGATCCCTACTTGCACTGAACCAAGGCCACATGCGAACGATGCTTGTATCGGCTGGATCGATATGAGGACTGAAATTGAATGCCATGGTATCAGAATTATCAAGATCAACCATGAACCTCTCCACACAACCTATAAATGCTATTATTTTTTCGCATGACTGTGACATTATTTGCAACAACATCTTCAACTTTGTGCTCGCTTCGTTCCACGTCATGATGTCAACATCCTCTATATGTGCTTCTACACTGGAAATGGTATTAACAACTAATCAAGGTGTTGGGTGTTCATTAATGTGAGTAGGTATTGGAGTTGACATAGGAATAGGATCTGCACGAAACAAAATCTTAGAGTGAAGTGTAGATATTTTAAATCAACATACATCAACATTGACAAACGAAACAAGTTGAGTTGCATTTGACATCCACTTACCCGAGAGACGTGAATCATTAAATTAGTTGTCAAGCATTGCAACAATCTTCAAATTATGCTTGCATGTGTTTCCTTGCAAACTCCACAGCCAATCACATGTGTACAAGTGATCACCATATTTCGTAACCACATACAAATTGCAAGATGGCTGACTTTCACCCAGTATGAACCATGACTTGTGTCATCTGGAACACAATCGACATCAAGAATTTCCTTTGCCCTCTCCATACTAGTTCAAAAATATGACAATCCATAGTTTTTAATGAATCCATAATGCTGCAACAATTGCTTTCTCTTGTTGTATGGTTCCACTTTATAGGCAAGCTTATGATACAGATTGTCCATCCTCCTTGTGCACATCTTCTTATTGTCTCTTAGGTGCAACACCTTCAATTTTCCATGGTACGATTCAATGGCATTATTTGTGTCCTGGTTATCACGAGGGAAATTCCTGAAGTTTTTCGCCCACAGGGCTACCCCCAAAAAACAAAAATGTAGGATGTCAACTAACAAACGAATGCAACCCCTGTCGCAACAAAAGAGTTAACAAGTCATCGAAGGCAAATATAAGGTATCACAAAACACACCAATACGACCATCTTGACACCATGTGTTGTAGAAGTACTATAGAAAACATTGTTGATCACTAAATTCAATGAAGAAAGTGTGCAGTTATTGAATAGTGCACTCTTCACTTTCATGCATTGCCATCATTATTTGCCCTAAACGATGAAAAAAGTCCATTTCTCTTTCCTTTGTTGCATACTTGTAGACATTCTTCAACCATGCTCCACGCACGTGCCAGATACAAAGTATGACACGACATTGAAAAACGTTCCTATTTCAAACTCAATGATTAATTGTGCCTGATCAATATACAATAAAAGGTAGAGCAACATATCTTAATGTTTGAATTGATGAAGACAAACAATTGAAACATGCACGTACTGTATCGCTTGAATCTCTGCACTCACATCATTTGTGATAAATGCATTGATCCTCCAATCGAGCCTCTTTTCCTTTGCTCGTCTCTGCAACTCCACCAACCATACATCAATGTCTTCAATCTTGTTCCTCGATGTCACTGCCCATGCAACAGGCACCCTCGATTGCTGCTCGTAAAAAATGAGCAACGAATACAATTGGCACTGTTTTAACCAACAATCGCAAAAGGTCATTAGCATCTACAAATACAGTGGGCAACTTGAAAATATGACAAAGACTCATTAGAAGGAGTTTGAGGAGACTTACCCCATATTTATTTGTTGCAAATGTGGAATCTATTGAGATGATCGAGTCATGTGAGTGTGGAACCATCATGTTGAGCATCCGAGATGTTTTTATTCCCATTATGAAAGATGTGTTAGGGCCTTGTGGCTATTGGAAAAAAAGAAATTAGCCTCATCTTGTTTTTTCCATTTTAAGATGCAAGTGGCATAATGTGCATGCTTTCGTGATCGAATGGAGTAGACCCTTTCCACCACATTCATAACATCCTTGCGTTTTAGGAACAAATCTCTCTTCCTCAACATACTACAAAAAACAAGATCATCAAGATGTTTGTCCATTATAGCGTCAACACTGACATCCATCGCCAACAAGCTCTCTATATATGCTTTGCATTCATCGAACAAGTTTGGTGCACATTGAGAGCGCAACTCGTTGCTGGTATCATACACACCATGAAAAAATGCACCATTGTCGTGTACATGCAACAATTTCTTGTATGACAATATGGCCACGTTTGGCCGACCATAAAACACCTTGACAATGAAGTGGCACGTACAACCTCATTTTTCCCGATATGGACGATCCTGCATCTGAGGCGGCAGCTTATTCTTGTTATCTTTTGGACCATAAGCACATCAATACCTTAAAGAAAAAAATTGTCATATTATCAACGAGAGTTGTAATGTCATTAAACGTAGACAAAGCATAGCAAAGAATGCGTCTACTAACCAGCTGTATATCTTTCTTGTATGGCTGTATTTGCACACTACTATTATCGTCTTCAGTGTACCTCTTTCAGACAAATGTGGTTTCAACACATTCAAGCAACGAATCCCCCTTGATGAATGCATCCAATCTAGCAAGTGGAATCGCCACACACAGGTCTTTCATTGAATCATCTTTGACACAAATTGGGGTCCACCCAATATCCCTAGAAGAGAAATGATGTAGACCTTCACCACCATCTTGCACTTCCAATCCCAGCATCTGTTGCCATTTTCAGTGTTTTCTTATCCTAGTGAAGTACATATCAACCAATATCGTTGAATTACACACAAATTCCCAAACAATGGCAAGTACATAGGGCATATTTGACAAAGAGTCGGTACATTGTCACAGTCATAGAAATAGTAACAACTATAAAGAGCCAAATCTGGTTTGGTCCATGGCAACTTACAACAGGGATGCACATACAATCAAAAACAATTCCTCTCAAATAATATTGAAGTTTGATGTCGACATCATTGTGTTCGTGACTAATGCTAAACCATTGATAAATACATAATTCATGCAAAGTGTTTGAGTTGTTGATAAATTTGGGGAGAAAGTACCATGGACAATTTATTAAAAAAACCATATATTTTTTTCCTGATTTATGCTTCTATGAGCATAACTCTGAATGATAAAATTGGAATTGAGAATTTTGGTCAATGGAAATGTAAAATTCAGATGATACTAATGAAAAATACATATGGAGTAGAGTACAATCAACAGATTACATAAAGAAAGAGGTAAGGCCATTTTGCAAAATGTAGATTGAAAAAGACCAGCTGATAAAGCAACAAAAACCATCATTCCCACTTTGATGAATTAAATTCTCCTTCATACCTCAAAGACACATGCGAACATGAGTTATGGAATAAATTTAACTTTCTATTTCAAACTAAAGCATTAGTTAATTGATTGTTACAAAAATCATAGTTTGATAGTTTGGTTGGGTTTCTTTGGTCTAGCAAATCTAATATAATTAAGTTGGATGCTTAGACAAACTTATTAAAATATTAATGGCATAGAAAATGAGGATATCGTTTTAAAATTATAAGTGCTACATCCATATTGTTTCCAAATGACACCAAGAGTGAAAGAAGAAACCTCAAATAACTTTCAACCAAAGTGGAACTGCTAGAACCACCTTTAGGAGAAAGTGATAAGATACTCTACTAACAAATAGGAGGGAAAAGAAGGTAAAGAACTTGTCGCTGAGTATGGAGTGGTGTTCTCTGATTTGTCAAAGAAGGCAAAGAACTTGTAGCTGACTATGCTAGTGGAATTTTTGTTGAAGGACCTAGAAAATGGAGTTCATCTAGATAAATAGATATATGGAGTAAAGAAATGTCTAGAAAAGTTAGCTCTAAAACTCATGCATTTTAAGCATTTCATTATAAAAACTGATTGTACTAGATTATGAAATTCAAACATAAGGACCATGCTTGCATGGATGGAATAGGTAAGTATGTGCTGTTGTACGATTATTTTAGCCGGTTTAATTATACTACTCAACAAATTCTAAAATAAGACAACATTGTAGCAATCTACTAAAGTAGAGACTTTCCAATAACAAACATGCAAGCTCCTAGACCCCTAAATCATCCACCTATAGGCTTTAATTATTTTCGAGCATTTAATATTAACTTCAATTCTTTGTAAAGACATATCCAAATGC
The DNA here is from genome assembly GCF_030272615.1 of Cryptomeria japonica. Classification (NCBI taxonomy): domain Eukaryota; kingdom Viridiplantae; phylum Streptophyta; class Pinopsida; order Cupressales; family Cupressaceae; genus Cryptomeria; species Cryptomeria japonica. The sequence goes on along the minus strand of NC_081414.1, from coordinate 191,901,390 downwards.
AGATATTAACAATTGGTATAAACAAACATTATAATCATTATTCAGTTGTTACTGCTCAAATATCATGATTATATACATATATATTAAACATACATAAACATTACAGACATTCGACAACACCATCAATCACAACCACGACTAGTTCTGCTGATCATGATAAACATCTGTAATTTTTGACTAACATTCATGTTATTGACTTTTCGTGCCTTTTGAATGCGGCTAAATTGGCTCCAAAAAGGGGTTATAAAACTCATGTTATTGAGTTTTCTAATTTTTTTTGAAAAAATCAAAGCTGAAACTAAATCTGGTGATCACGATCAATGATTTGTAATTTTTGAAAAATTTCGTGTTATTGACTTTTTATGTTATTGACGTGCCATTTTGGAGCCAGTTTAGAACAACGATCTTTAACTTTAAGAAAAGTCAATAACATGACCCTTATTGGAGCCCCTAAACTACCTCGAAAAAGGGATTAGAAAACTCGTGTTATTGACTTTCAAAAATTGCACATGGTTCATCATGATGAGCAGAACAAGTTGCCGCTTTGATTTTTAGGAAAAGTTAATAGCACGAGTTTTATAACCCTTCTTGGAGCCAGTTTAGCCATGACCAAATGGCTTTAGCTAGCTCCAAAAAGGCACGACTGCGGTAAACTGGCTCCAAAACAACACGTCAATAACACAAAATTTTTCAAAAATTATAGATCGTTGATCGTGATCATCAAATTTAGCTGTGACTTTGATTTTTTGAAAATTTTCGGAAAAGTTTAGCCGTGTTCATGATGAGCAGAACAAACCGCGGCTTTGATTTTTCGGAAAAGCCAATAACACGAGTTTTATAACCCCTAATTTAGCGGTGGCCTGCACGAAATTAGAAGCCTTCGCGTTATACACATGACAAGGGTTTTGTGTATAATACCACCACACCAAAAGGGGTGTGGCCAAACCTATGACAAAGTAAATAACACAAATCTTACAAAAAAATACAGATCCATGATCGTGAATAGCAGATCTACCTACGACACTCATATTTATATCTGTTTTCTACCTCTGACTTTCATTTTTGCTAGACTTTAGAAATGAAAACGCCACAAAAAAAATCGTGTGAAGAGTTCTCATTTTTACATACCTTTCGCAGTTCCACAGCCACCAAACCCTTGCCCACCTTGTTGCCGCCACTCGTATAATGTGCATCTTGCCTTCCCTTTCTGGGCTCACCAAACCCTCGCCCACACTGCTATCACCGCTCGTATAATGTGCGTCTTGCCTTCCCTTTCTGCTTAGTCAAAACGGAAAAATATTCGCTAAGTTCTTGTTTCTTGTTTCTTTCCTTGCAAGATAATATTCACATGTTATTGACTACAAGTTATTGAGTCCATAAACTTTAACAGAGAAGTTATTGACCATACGCACTGCGTGTTATCATACACATACAATAGTGGGAGACAACTATCTCTCACTACTTTCTTGTGCACCCAACCAAGCTTATCCTGTGAGGGTAAGTAGCGTAAGATTAAAACAATGCAGGATAAGGAAACAAGGTGAAAGCAAAGGAAGGCTTATCCCGTGTGGGTAATAAGGAAAAATAAGAGGCCATGCAGGATAACCAAATGGGGAGGATTTTTACAAAATCGTGAACAACATATCTACCTACGACTCTGACCATAGTTATTGACACTGCGTGTTATCGTACACGTACAACACTGGGAGACACATGCTTTCTCGCCCGCCCAACCAAGCTTATCTCACAAGGCTCAGTAGCGTAAGATTAAAGCAACGCGGGATAAGGAAACAAGGTGAAAGCAAAGGAAGGCTTATCCCGCATGGGTAACAAGGAATCATAAGAAGCTATGCGGGATGACTAAATGGGGAAGATTTTTACAAAATCGTGAACAACAGATCTACCTACGCCTCTGACCACAGTTATTGACACTGCGTGTTATCGTACACATTCAACAGTGGGAGACAACTGTCTCCCACTACTTTCTCGCTTGCCCAACCAAGCCTTCTGTAGTCACAGCCCTAGCGGTTTGCAAAGGATCGATTGCGTGTTATGTGCACCCTTAACTTCGATGAAATGACGTGCGATTTGGACATCACCTCCGACGAGTCCACGTTGTCAGAGCCCCCGCCTACCTGATGTCCAGCTCATCACCGCCCGTGCGTGGGACCACCTTGCAAGTGGGCATGGGTATGCATGTATGTTATGCATGTCGTTGATACGACATTATTGTTTTGGAGCCAGAATAGCTGCGTCTTGTACAAATGTCCTAGTAGTTGTGCACAAATGCCCTAGTAGTGATGCACAAATGAGCCAATTATGGATCAAAAAGCTTAAAATTGATCGGTTATTCTAGGTACATTTGAAACTTAATAATAAACTTTTCATTATCATTTTTTTGACTCTTTTAAAATTAATAATTTGAGAGTTAGATATACAAAAAGTGATTGATTATTGAAACACTATCCACTACTAATGACACTCTTCCCCTAAGCCTTAAAAAGAAAAAAGCCTTTCTAAGCACTAATAAAATGCCAAAAAGGATGAACAAAATGACAAAACCATTATTTACAAGTCACCTCACAAAAAAGGAGGGGGGCCATACCAAGAAAGTGACACATACATACTTTAAAAGGTGCAAACACATGAACCCTAAACTTCCCTAGCCCAAAATTAAATATCACATAGGTAGATGCAAATACAAATTTTATTTCATAAAAAGATGACGTGTGATGCAAGCTTGGAGGTGTTGTTCATTAGCGCGGTAGAAAGTTCCAAAGCCTTTAATATATCTGCTAAGAGTATATATGGGCCAAAGAACTTGAGTTCTGTCATACAGGTGTCATTATAAAATTGGGTACTTCCCATGAAATCCAAAAAAAAATTCAGGAGGCAACAAAGTGCCCGACATATGCATACGACTCCACTTACAAGCCCAGATCTATGATTTATGGTTTTGTGACTGCTGTCTCCATTGGCCCTTTGACCAAATACAACTTCTGTGTAATTATAATATAATAATATAATAACAATCTCATTAAATGTCAAATCATACCTGGGGTTTGAACTGATGCAAGACGGATTTCAAATTGCCTAATCAGGGGAACAGATTGTATGACAGTCCCATCTCAGGTTATCTTCTTAAAGAAGTCAAGTAAAATGTGAAGTCACGTTAAGAAACAAGGAGCTTCTTCACTGTAAATGCTTTTCCATTCCTGCAGTCTGTATTTTTTTCTTCGTACTCTGTCATAAAGATTGTTGCCTTTGACTGTTTCATCTCAAAATGGGACATTTTATATATACAATCTGAGCTGGGCTCGATACTCTTACAATGATCCTGCATTTTTACACAGGTTGTTAAAAGGTCATTTTATCACAACAATTCTTGTTGTCAATATCATCCTCATAATGTCAGAACTTTCTTCCCTATAATAGCCTTTTTCACTGGTCCAGGATCTGATTTTCTGGGCAATGCCATCATCTGTCTACTTCTCCATTTGTTAGTGATTTTGGACTACCCAATACCAATGCTCAATCTATAGCCTTAATCACCTTATCCTGCTTGTTTTTTCTTGTACTAATCGTGAAGTTCAATGCTCAAATAAATGTAGTTGATATGTATCTCCATGGTTTATAGAAGTTTAGAAATTTAAGCTTACCTATGTGCTAGTTGTTACAATCAATTTCCAATAATACCCATCTTATTCTGATAGTGGTATCTCAACTCCCAACGAACTGAATTACATTCTGATGGAATTCCTACGCTCAACACCTGCAAACCAGTCCAGTCCAGCTGTACACAAAAACATATAGGTAAATACACATAAATGTATGCCTTGACATAAGATACATATTTCACATGTGCATAGAAATGAGAAGATGAAAAAGGTATAAAAAGGAGGATAAACATATCATACCAAATCATTCAGTCCTTGGCCACTACCTGGTCAGTTAGGTTAAGATTCCTCGATGGGTTTTTTCAGAAGTGAATGGTGCTTCTGTGGGCATGCATGTGATGGTACTGGTGGTTCAGAAAAAATCAGAGGAGGTGTTCTGTCCAACAAAGGAGCAGTTGTAAGCATAAATTCCACAGGCACGGGCATTCTGATTCATAGAGCACTGGTACTCACTACTTATGGGACTCTCCCTTCTATAACTGCTGCAGAGGACTCAGAGATCTTGGTGACGAGGATGGCCTCTTCAGATTCACAAGTTTACAGAAGAAAACTTGCTCCAGACAGGTACATTAACAGCTGTTTGTGGGCAATGGGAAAACTCATTTATTATTGTTGTAGTGGTGCGTTTGTGTTCAATATTGCATGAAATGACTATTTCCTTATGGCACAAAGCTTGGTTTGTAGCAAATGTAACTGCAAAAGAGCAGATTTTGCTTTATGGCTCAAGTGAAAAGTCCTTTAACTTTAACACGCATTCTTTTTACATTTGGGTTTTGCATGAATGACTTTTTTTTGCTTAAATCTGGGTAGCCTAACGAGCATCTGTTCAATTTATCTGCAGATTTTTCGTCACAAACTCAGTTCTGGATCTCACTATTGTTGCATGTGATCCAACTGAAATTGAAGTTGTCCAGCCTCTCTGTCTGCAGAATTCTGTTGCTCCTTATCTTGATTTTGGAAGTGTTGTTTATCTTCTTGGAAGACCAGTCACTGAAGGACAAGAGAATGATTTGATGGTTGGAGATGGTCGAATCACAGTTGGTACTGATACACTAATTAAGTTCTCCACGGATGGGGTGATTTGGAGCCCTGGATCTGCAGGTTTTGACAATCATGGTAATTTGGCATTCATCATTTGTGATCCAATGAAGCTCGTTTCTGAATCTCAGAGGAAAAGGGCTTCTGCTACTACATTTTGGAGGAAGGACTTACCAAAGCAGTTTGGAATTCCAGTTCCAGTGATCCGGCATTGGTTAAACCAGAATTGGAAAGGTAACATTGAGGAGCTTGATAGACCCCGGATTCCTGCCAGACTGAAGGCTTACCAGAAGGGGAGGAGCGCAGAGTCTTCTAGTAATTCAATAAAACTCAGGACAGCCAACAAGGGAAATGGAGAGAGTCTAGAGTCCTCGGACAATTCAGGAAAGCTTAAGGACATCTTCAAGCAGATTGGGGAGGATGAGGAAGTGTCAAGCAGCGAGGTAAGGCCTGAAAATGCATTTTTTGATAGATTAGGCAGTTCTAGAGAAATCGAAGTAGATAAGAACAATAGCTTGACATGGTACACACCGCCGAATGATCTATATTTTGACAAACCAAGACTGCCGGAAGGGAAAATGGAGATCCAAAATGGGTTGACCAATCACGAGGAGAAAAGGCAGCCCGCGAAGGATATTGGGGGTTCTAGCACTCCTGTACTGCAAACGGAAGAATGCCCGAATGATGAAAGATTCTATTGTGCAGATCAGAGTGGGCCTGGAAATGAGGACGAGTATCTAGAAGATAAGAACATCATTATTGCCTGGGAAGGTCAAGATGCAGAGGGACCCAGTTCTGTGGCACATTTGAAGGGTCTACAAAAGGTAGATGAACTGAATGAGGTGTATAGAGAAAGTAATCCTAACCAGAAGGTAAACCTTTCTGTAGCAGAAATTGAAATTAAGAATAAGCACCAGGAGCATTATTTCTCGAATTCTGTAGAGATTGAGTCTGGAGAAACTAGTTCTGCTCAGACTTGTTTGATCCGCCAGGAAAATCCGCAGGGACATAAGCTGATGAATGAAAAAGTCATTCTTATGCAGTCAACTGAGATCCAGAAGGGTAAACACCAGCTTCTGGGAATGAAGCTCAAGGATCCCATGCCAAGCACTCCCATAAAACTCGGTAATGTGGAACAAAAGAATCATGCCAAGGGGAACATATCAAGTGTTCAAGATGAGTCGGCTGGTCCTTCTCGTGAATATAGGAAAGCTTGCAAGAAGGATGTACTTGACGATCTAAGTGAAAAGAAACAGAGGAAGGAGAAGTCATCATATATGAAAGGGATCTGGAAGAGGACTATGCCTGAAAGCACACAATCTAATATTTTTATACAAGATGAGAAATATGGAGACAGATCCATTATCTGCCCACAGTTCAGGGAGCCAATGCCAATCATTTGTATAAAACCCAAACATACGGAAGAAAATAAACAGAAAGATGAGAAATCATTGACCCTGCAAGAGGTCTTCCAGAAAAAAAATGTCGAATGCTCAGAATCCAATTTTTCTGCTGAACACGATCAAGGTACGGGGAGCTTAAGGAATTTGGTAGAGGTTAGAAGGCCCATTTCAACAATCCTTACTTCAGAACTGAAGTGTGAAGAAGAACAGAAACAGGCTGAAGAGGGCTCTGCAATTACACCCAAAGATATAGAAGTAATAGTGGATGTGGAGCCTTCTCGAGAGTATCAGGTTGGAGGGTTTGCAGCAAACGGAGCATGTTCAGAAAATGGGTCAGAGGACGATTATGAAATCAAGATGAGTCATGTTAGCTCTTGGATTCAGGCAAGCAGTCAAAGATACACAGACAGTAGTGATGTTGAGACATTCTATTCAGCTGAAACAAGAGAGAGCCGGAATTATAGCCCCAGAGAAAGGAGTGAAAAGAAGAACAGTCCACAAGTAAGGCGAAGTCAAAGTACTCTTAGCACTGTGAGAGGAGTTCAGAATTGGAATTGCAGTGAGAGGGATTCGTTGCCAGGAAGATCGAAATCTGCATATAACTCCCGCAATAATCAAGTGCATCCTTCTTGTAGCAGAAAGATAAGTGTAAAGATTCCCTCGTACAGGGGTCCTGATTACTTTGGACCAACCGTCTCATCCATCATGAAGAAACGGAATTTGGATTCAGCCAACAATAACAAAGGAACCTTTCCACAGAGTTCTCCAAGATGGATGTTCTGATTTGAGATATAGCAGTTGCTGCAGCTTAATCCTGCTGTCCTTGCAGTGAAAGCACATGAAATGGCCAAGGAGGCCACTCTTAGGGTACATGTGCAAAATGTTATTTTAGAAGATGTTGATGGTTTGGTTGCAATTTAAGTAACCTTATATTCAAGTAATCTGAGCTATAGATCTATTTGGACGTAGATAGCATTGCTGCAAAATAAGTGGAATTGCTTAAAAAGGGCAGGCATATTAGGTTACAAATTGGAAATTTTTTTAGGGTTCACTCTCTGCCCAAAAGGGTCCTAGAAGCTCAATGCCAATTTGAATGTTCAGGGAAATACTTCCCTTCAAAATCAAGACATTGTACTGCTAGAGAGTAAGAACTTAATCAATTGGTAAGGTCAATGTGAAAGCAATTTTATTTTTGTTTATTGTTTTATGAGAAAAAATGACTTCTAGAAGATCTATGCCAGAGGGTATGACGTTTGACGGCCTTTTGAGAACATCAAATCTGATCTCAGTGACGATAACACTCCTTAGTTACCTGTACCTTCATTCTAGTTCTAGCCTATATATCCGTGTTATGATAGTAGGCTGCAGTTGGGTATCCAAAATAAATATCATTGTTGTATTTGCCTGTCTATCTTATTTGCTTGACCATATGTTCGCTTGAAAAGTTGGAATTCTAAGATTTTCATTTCATCAGAATTGACTGCAATAAGCTTTCGTTTCAAGTTGATCCTCAAATAGAAGAATCCAGTAGGCATTTGGGAGTTGGGACAATAGGTTTCTGCATGCTTTTCATTAATCAATCCCCTCTCCACTGAAGAAAAGTTATGAAATGGATATTCTAGTTGAATATTGGATTGTTTTGGAAATAGATCTGATTGTAAATTAGGTGAAGTCCAATTTGATAAAAAAAGTCCTTGTTTGGCTGTCTGCACTGCAATCTGTAAGAATTTTTATTCAGCTGGAAATTACCTTTAATTTAATTCAATTTGGCTTTTACACATTTCCTATTTTGAGCTAATTGGAATCTATTTTATTCCATGTTGATGGAATTCATCATTGATGTCAGAACAGAATCTCCTCCTTCCTGGAATATATCAATTCATGGCTTTTACACATTTCCTATTTTGAGCTAATTGGAATCTATTTTATTCCATGTTGATGGAATTCAACATTGATGTCAGAACAGAATCTCTTACTTCCTGGAATATATCAATTCATGTCTGCTCTTGGTTTCAAAAGTACCTATGGCAGGATTCCTTTAGTTTGTGCAACTAATGCCAATATATTCATTGAATGCCAATTAAATAGGGATACAATGAGATAGATTGTTGGATTTGATAGACAAGGAGCTTGAAAACCATATTCTGGCAAAATAAGGACTTAACAAACAAGAGTAAAAGTTCGATGTAGGTTGCAATTCCTGGGCAGGTTTTGGGATTAAAGTCCATTCCTCAGACTTGGCTAGTTTATGAGGAGGCTGATCTTTCCTGCAACCTAAAAGTTATGACCAATTTCGCAACCTGCAAGCTGCAGGTTGTTTCAAACTCCAACAATGGGCAAATAGAAGGGTAGAGGCACAATTGATTCACTGCTTTAGAATTTGCATTAGAAATAACTGATTTAATTTATCAAATGAGCATCCCATGGATAACTGTATCTAGCATATCTATTACATCTACACTTGGGTCATCCAATGGGTTGTGTTATTCAAGGATATAAGACAACTTGAATAAGCTGGATAGTATGTTGTACGTTTTGATTCATAACCATATACATAGTTGTTTGTTGGTAAGCTTTAGAAAAACAATGGAGGCTAAGTAAGCCTTATTCATGAGCAAGGTTTTTACAGATTGGGAATTAGGTTTTACAGAGCATACAGTAATGCAAGAACGAGTTCTTCTTATGGTATCTGACTCTCAACAAACAACTAATCTCAATCTCTTGAATGGAGGATGTTTTGTGCTTTATCACTTGTCTGAGAAATCCTTTAAAGTGTACAACTTATTTTTTAAAATTTTTATCGCTACTTTTCTCGCTTCCTAAGAAACATTAATTATCTTCTGCCAGATACATACATACATACAATTGTTTAATAATTGGCTCTTTTCATGGAGAGCACTTTGAATCTGACGAGTCTTAGGATTCTCGTACACGGAAGATCTCGGAGGAGAAGCAAATAGCATGTGGAATGATACGTGTACATAAATTAAGAAAATTATAAATGGTTTTAATGATACAATCAAATATTGTACAGAAGAAAATTATAGAGATGCATGCATGGTTTTAATGGTACAATCAAATATTGTACAGAAGAAAATTATAGAGATGCGTGCACAATTTTGATCGACGTGTCTATTCTGGTTCCAAAACGGCAGTATGGATTGACTAACACGCGTGTTACTCGCGTGTTTTACACTGTCGATTTTGCAATTAACGATTGCAATTGACTAACATGTCGCTATCACGCTATATGAAAGGTCCGTTTTGGAACCAGAATAGCTGCCGCCAATTTTGACCAAAGTAGGGAAATAAGTAGTTTCTAAGTTTGGTTTGGAACATTTAAAATGCCAGGTTTAGTTAATTTGTGTGCCAGAATCCATTGAATTAGCTATTGGAATGACACATTTATTGCCAAGGTTAAAGTGAGTACCAAACAAGTGAAGAAAGTATGAATGCACTTTTTTCTTTTGACTTTGCCTCCACTTTATTTTGCATATTAATATATACCAGTCATGCATACTATAGTAAAATAAGATGATATGTAGGGTAGTAAGTATGTTTCAAAAAGTTAATAATTTGGAAGATGACCATTGGTTCGCAATATTCTTTGTGAGTTTGCATCTCTAAGTTTGCACACATGGGCACAATAAAGTTTTTGTACAACTTTGACTAACAAGATAATAAAAATCATAGACATATTGTATAACATGCTCTTAATCCACTATCATCTCATTATGACGATCAATACAATGGTATAATAATGAGGTTGTAATTGAGTTGGCTGAGTCTCATACATTTGTGTAGGTTTTATTCTTGTCAATAATATCATTTGCATGTTTATTTGCACTCAATGTGCACCACATAGCATTAGTGAAACTTCACACAACATTGTCATCATGTATCCACATAGTTCTTGAATGACACCATCTAATATTGCTTGCCCACGTCATACAACTTTGCATATGGTTGCACATGCCTATGCTCAGTGATCAACTAGTTTGATCCCATGAACATTGACATGTGGCATCCTCTACACCACATGATTCTAGGCTACAATTGAATATCTACACTACAATTAACATCATATATATTTGATATTTGGATCCATTGCATCCATATGATAACGATGCATCATAAGGGTGTGACATTTATTAGTATATTTATTAGGCCTATTTGTATAAATGCATGCATTGCACCAGGTACAATCAAAGAACTAACCAACAACTATGTTGCATCCACATCATTTTACACATCTTCTTCTATGAAATACATTTTTCTTTCAACAACTTTTGTGCTTATTAAATATGAAGTTGTATTCTAGCCTAAGGTTTCATTTGCATATTCTATAATATTGTTGATTACCAATTAATTTGTTGGTTTATATTGGTCCATTTGGTAATTGGATAATTGCTATTAGAGCTTGAATTTTTTTTTCCATAATCCTTAAGATGTGCTTATAACATCTATATAAGGATTGTGCTCCTAATTCAACATTTGAGTATTTATGCTTGTAACAGTCATTAAGCTGCAACTTCAAAATTTCTTAACACTTAACAAAATCAATTGCTTATGCATACAATAGATTATAGAAAGATCAACTTATGATAAATTTCATTAAACTTTATAATACGTGTTCAATAATTATATCTAATGATTATTTTAAATGATACAACTAAACTATGAATAAATTATCCAATAATACATCAAGTCAAAATTACAACCCCTCCAATATCCATGATATACAAATTTCATTTTCATGAACAAGTTAATCTCATTAGTACATCACTCATATGAATGAGTGTTGGAACTATTGTAAAATGTTTGGAAGCAGAAATAACAATAAGTGTTGGTAATAATTAGCCTATGTTTAAAATTTGCATACAATATAATTTGCCAATGAATAGCTAGTGCACTTTCATGTCATTTGCTAGTTCCAAGTATATAATGAAGTTTTCAAACAAGTATATTATGAACACTAGAAAACGTGTCAATGCCAAGCTATAATACACTTATTAAGTAGTGTGTAGTAATTTTGGACAGTTGAAGCACAAACTATTTGGTTTGGACAAGTTTAAATATAAGTTAACCTTATCCACACTAATTTCATATTTTGGATGCCAAAAACTAGATTTTATTTACTCAATTTTAATCAAAGTAATACTTGGCATTCACACACCTCCCATATGTTGCTATGATATTCATAGCTAAACTAATTAAGTCTATCCTAACTTATGAGCAAGTGCTTGGTTCCAACTAATACACATGACATAATAGGTTGCAAGCAAGCTATTTCTAAATTTTTTCATTCCAAGTATAGGAGATTCTACATAAGCATGCTTTTAATTAATTATTGTATAATGGTCTTGTATTATTTCATAAGATACCACCACATGTGGAAGAAAGCATTGGGTTGCTTGGTTTGTTATGTCTTAACATTTTTGTTGTATGGGAGGAACACAATATAGGTTCAAGCTCTATTACTTATCATTCTTATGTCAATTACAAACACTTATAAGAAAAATGTAATGATAGAATAATGTTGAAATGTAATTTTTTGGAAATAGGCAAGGGCAATTTGTTTTGACTGAAAAGCATCATTGGCAAGATTAATAATAATAAGATTTGCTCTTAAATAATTAATTTAGAGTAAAATAACAATCAAACAAGACGATTTGATAGATGATGCCGACGTTCTTGATTCAAAAAGAATATATATTATAATATTGAGTTGTCAACTTACCCAAACTAGTTACTTGGATAGGTTTGGATGATTCATATTAGCAAAGATCTCTATGTCATTGATAAATTGTTCAATCCTTTTAGAATTTTGTTGATAAATCTTCTTTACTACTATTATTCTTTTGTCAATAAGTTTCCACAAAAATCAATACTAAACTATCCATTGTAAGGAAGTTAAGTAGTGGAACAACTTCCTACACTAACCTTGAGAGGAGGGTAATGCAAAAACTTTTATAGATCATCACAACAGTTACAAAAAATAGAAATAGATATAATAACATTCAAACCATAACACAGTGATTTACATGGGGAAAACCCTTTCGGGAGAAAAACCCCACACTCCAAAAGCCACCCAATATATTATTCAACAATCAAAACAAATTACAATATGCTTATAGAGCAAGCTCTTCGCAGGAGTACCACTAATCGGAGATTTAGAGGTAACTCAATAGCCATAAGACTCTTACACACAATCTCTATCTCACGCACCTCATATATAAGAGATACAATACAAGAAACCGTCAAACGGTATTACAAAACCATGGGCTAAAACCACCCAATAAGGTGTAGCCGACCTTATCTACCTTCTAGATGCCCTATGGCGTGTCCCTCCCTTTTGTATAACTCATTTATGTGTCCGATGTATTTCCTATTTCCTATTTCAGAAGTACAAACTTCCGGAGGCCATAACTTGAGAACCGTGTGTCCTATTGAAAAACTGTTTGAAGCGCTGAAAAGTTCACGAAATGCTCTATTGCCTAATAAATCGCTACACAATTTACGTCCACTTTTCAAGGTGTTTCGGGGTCTCCAAAGTCCTCAAAATCAAATTTAAACCTTTCATTGGACCCCTCCAAAACAGAAAATTTAATATCTTCAAAATTAGTTGTGATCTTGCGACGTAACTTTACCAGAATGCTTATCTATCCAACCAGAAGCTTCAGGAAGATTTTCACACTATTTTGTGCTCAAATGAAAACTTACTATAAATAGTAACCTAATGTAAATGCAAGGTTGAGACACCATTTTCCCAACATCCATCTCCAAGTTCATTCTTCTTGTTGAAGAAATTTATGGTCTATTGAAACTTACATATTTTTTTTAGCAATTAACTAATTAGATGCCTCAATTGACCTCATTCGTGTCATTCCCTTTATATTTGGTGAAATAATTAGGAATGTCATAGGTGGTGGAGGGCTTTATTCTCTTACAAAAGGTAATCAAAATTTTGCTAGTATAGTTGCTAGAGTAATGTTGCCTACAATGGATGAACATGCTAGGAAATCAACAAACAAACAAACAAAAGGTCCTTAGTTTCCAATATTTAAGTAAAATTAGAGAAGAAATAACAAATTGCTCCAAAATTTATTCACATGAGAAGAAAATACAACTACATAAATATAATAGTATTCAAGTATTCAATTTTCCTACAATACGTCACCCTCAATATTATAAGAAATTGTAATGGTGTAATTAGGGAGAAGGCAAGCACCCCCAAATGGTTGTGAAATACTACAATATGCTCTGATTTTCATTTAAATTAAGAAATAGTATTAGAGTTAGTACCACTAAAGCATTATGAATGGGAGCTAGAAGTAGTTCCACAATAGCATAAAGATGACGTTTTGTGACTAGTACATTTTTTATAGTTTGGCTTGATCACAATATTTTCTTACATACCATGAGGCAAATGTTTTCCTAGCTCCAAGTCAAATTATTTTATAGTAATATTAAATTTTGATGCACAAAATTTTCTCAAGTTTGGAAGCATTATAGTATTGATGTTCATCACATGTTGAATTGGTCAACGCCCTTGGATACACTACTTGTAGCATTTCTCCATGTCGATAAAGGTGTTGAAAATCCCTTTTGAAGAGAGCAATTGAGTTAGATTGATATTGCTATTCATATGGAAAATCATCATCGCTACTTGAATTGACCAATTAAATATCTTTTAAGCACAAATAAGTTTTAGGCAATTTTGTTCTATGTAAGTGATTATTGGGTTGAGTGAGCATAATATCCAAAAATTAACAAAAAATGATATAGATGAGATGTAGATTAGAGTGATTGGATATACAAGTTGCCAAGCTCACAAGTAGATGGAATCTATATTAGAGCCTCTACCTTTTTTATTCTTCCACGTCTGCTCATAGTAAAAGATCTAGCATAATCATAGATAAAGTGATGTAATAACCCTCCTCGATCGAACTTGTTGGACTCATATTTTACTGTTGTTTACTTTCAGTGGATACATTACCACTATGTGTTATTCAGGCTTATTTGACATTATTTCATGCTTTAACTGGATATGGGATGCATGCTTTATTTACGGTATTTCAGTACTTGTGATTAGTATTATTTTATGGATTATTGTTATGGATTGACATTTTACTTTACATATGCGATGTGTATTTATATGTTGCGTGTTTGCAAGTGTATTGGATGCGAGGAGATGATTTTCCTTCACTCACTCCGGTGAGACAGAGAACGTCACGATTCTCCTTCATCGGTGTGCGTTTCGTGTATTCTATATTTGTATATATGCATGTGTGGTTCGATGATGCAGGACATTGCAGGTACAAGTATCGGGTAGGTACGGGGTATCGTCTCCACTTGGCTTCACAGGTCTGAGCGTGCCTTATTTGTCCGATGGAAGTGGAGGAGATAGTGGTTAACCCTAATTTTACCCCAGTTACACTCTTATGAGTGTCGTCAGTTGGTCGTCCTTTTTGTTTGTTCGACCTTCGAGTTTTGTTTGTTTGACTTTTTCAGAGTCTTCATATGGGTTTTCTCAATTTGCGTGCCCTAATGGATTAGATTAATTATTTGAGTTTATGGGTCATTTCATAGTTAGTATATTTAATTTATGTATTATTATGCATTTGTGATTATGGATTTAATTAATTAAATGAAGTAATTAAATTTAGTTTGCAAATTGCATTATATTAGAAATATAATTTTATTTAAATTTAGTGGAAAATAAATAAAATTAATTGCATTTATTTTTCTCTAGATTTTAAAAATAAAATAAAGAAATAAAATAGAGTTAAATTACTTTCCTTAATTAGTTTTTTAGAAAGTTAATTAAATGGGCATGAGAAAAGAAAAATAAGGAAAGTAATGATTTTTGCAAATTACTTTCCATTTACTTTTTGGAAATTAGGAAAATAAATTATTTTATTATTATATAAATATTATGTTTTTGGGGAAATGATTTTGGAACCTAAAAGTTGAGGTTAAATATATTTTTCTTCATTATTCCTGGGGGTTCACGAGAAGGAGGCGACAGACTTTTGGAAGAAAAAAATTTATTTTCTTGGATGCATGTTGGGGAAGTAAGAATAAGAGGTTGGCTGGAAGGAGGGATTGGCTTGGGAGGCTGATTGCAGGGTTGAGCTCTTCCACAAGATTCTTCCAGGAAAGCTTCACAGGTTGGATAGCCTTTGCCTGGTTTTGTTTAAATAAATAAATAAATAAATAAATATATATATATATATATATATATATTAGGATGAATCTCCAATCTTTGTCTGTGGAGATTTTTACATTTTATTTATTTCCGTTCTGTGTATTTATATAGTTTTGTTATTTATGAAATTGTAGGGGGTTATGCTGGCAAAATTTTGCCATATTTACCCTTCTTTGTTCCAAATAAATTATTCCTGTGCGTTTTTTTTGTGTGTTCTTGTACGTGAAAAAAATTAGAGACCTGGATTAAAAAAATTCTTCCTTATGGTCTGTGTAAGAAGATTTTCCTTTGTAAAGAATTTTGGTATTTTTACCAATCTCTGGTATGTCTCAGAGATTTGAGTTTTCTGATGGATTTATTTACCAGTAAATTTCTATGTTTGGACTATAGTTTTATGGAAGAAGTTTTATTAAATTTTAAAGAAAAAAATTATTTAATTGCTGTGATTTTTTTGACTCTGTTGTCTCAGAGTGGGGAAGTCGAGATTTTAATAATCTCTGTTTAAATTTTTTTAAAATTTAAAATTAAAAAAAAAAATTAATAATTTGGGGGGGGGTGCGGTAGCCTGCTATCGACGGTAGCAAAGCTACCATACGGTAGCAGTTGCTACCGTAGGGTAGAAAATGCTACTGTATGGTAGCAGGGCTACCTTACAGGTAGCAATGCCACCGTATGACAACATGCTACCATATGGTAGCAAGGCTACAGTCAAACATACATTTGCCTTCCTTTGCGTGCCTACAACAATAAGTTTATGATTCGGGTTTTATTTTTTTATGTTTAATATATATATATATATAGTTTTAAACTATGATATTTTATTATTTGAGAATTAAGGAATATTGTGAATTTAGTTTATGTTTTAATATATATATTTTAATGTGAATATATTTATATGATATATATTCAGTGGATATATACTCATATACATATACATATATATATTTTTATTAGCAAGGTGGTAATGCCACTTGATATATTTTATTAATAATAAATAATTTTTACAATATATTTAAAAACTGGTTCAAACTGAGCTCCCAGAGAAAAGAACCAGCAAGAAAAACTCTGGTCATTGCTCATCAACATGATTATAGAAGAGAAGTAGTAAACAATCCTCTAGCCGGAGCTAGTTACAAAATAGAGATCAGCAAAGGAGCATGCAGACTCTTTTACACATAGGAGCATGCAAGCTCGTTTTACAGAATAGGAGCATGCAAGCTTATTTACAAAATAAGTTCCTGGGATATCTAGAATGCCCTACAACAAAGAACTCCTGTAATCAAAATTGACATGCCCCTGCACCAAAAAACAACTGCAACCAAAAAAAATATATACTACAGAACGCAGAGAATTTACAAGAAACACAAGGTTCCAAAACATGATTGACACCAACGACATGAGATCTGCGGTCCGCCATTATAGACAAATGCTAAAAGAGAAGAGGTGAATGAGGAAATGCTAGAGAGAAATGAAGCCCAAACTTTTTATGTCGTAAATGAAAAGAAAGAGGAGATATATCATACAAAACTGACAAACCAAAAGAAGCGGTGTACAAAGATAATCATGAAAACAACGCTACGTCAAACTTTAAATGACATATGAAGGACAGATTCCCAACATGAAAATAAATATCTCCAGATTTCGCACCAGAAGAGAGTACCAAACACACGAACAACATCAATAACAACCAACTCATCATTAATGAATGCCAAGTGATGATCAAGTAAAGCAAAGTACCTCAAATCAAAACCAAATGGAATTATGAAAAGAAATACCTCACCAAGAGAATAGAATATCAACTCGTATAAACAAGCAATCATATAATAAGAAAGATTAAATCCTCAACTCTCTACATGCTATAATTAATAGGTTTGGGAAGCTCATCAAATCACCCCCCAATCGAGAGGAATCAATAACAGTTTTGTCACAACCCATATTAGCGAGACAATCAGCCAATGCATTACCTTCATGATAAACATGTGAGATGATGAGGTGCTCAAACGTATCAAGAAGAGTCCATATTTGTTCAAGAATATATCGGAAATGCCAATTATCAGCTTTTCTTGCCTTGCAAGCATTAATGACAATAGCTGAATCACCTTCAATATGAAGGTATTTGAAATTCAAATCCTTAGCCATAACAAGACCTTCTAAAAGAGCACAAGCCTCGACCATATTATTTGTGCTAGGAGAAATTGGCATAGCTTTTAATGCTAATAAAGAACCCAAATGATCATGAAAAACTATCCCTATTGCCGAATCACCAGGGTTTCCATGGGAGGATCCATCAAAATTCAATTTATAAAAAGGGGCATTAGGAGGATGCCATTTTATGGAATTTCTGTCTACAGGTGTTTTCCGAATCCTTGAAAAGGCGGGTGATACAGGAATAATGATACTTTTCCAAGAAGAGATCATAAAATTGTCCCAAGAAGAGAACTTTGAATTCATGTTAAAACATTTCTGGACATGAGCATTAACTTGCTCAATAATACTTCTTTCCAAAATCCCAAGAACAACCGATAAATCCGATGAGTCACATCTAAAAATGCGCTTGTTTTTTTGCCACCAAATGGCCCATATGACTGAAGAGGGAATTATAAACCACAAACAAGCAAATAGAGAAGATGAATACAAAACTGGCCAAGACTGAAACATGTCCCATAAAGATAAAGGTAAAGGGAATGAAAGAGATAACTTTTGTAGGACAAAATGCCAACAACTACTCGCAAACTCACAATGAAGAAAAAGATGATTGACATCTTCAAGAACTTTACCACATAAGACACAAGAAAAGGAGGCTACAATATTAAATTTGACTAAACGATCACTAGTCAAAATTCTATTTTGCAGCGCGAGCCGGGAAAAAACACTAGCTTTAGGTAATACTGAGTTATTCCAACAGAACAAAAAGGCACGATGAGGAGCATTTTGATTTGCCATTTGTTGAACAACAAAATATCCTTCTTTAACAGAGTAGTTTCCCGATCTAGAAGGGCACCAAATAAGTTGATCTTTGATGTTAGAAAGGAAAGCCACTCAGTCTTGCAAAACAGATTTAAAATTTTGAATTTCCTGCAAGGGCAATGGCATAGTAGAGGGATCCTTCCATGAGACCTTGTGAGAAAAAATATCAACACTATCTGCATAATCAACCAATCTAACTCCCCATGATTGAGAAAGAACAATTGAAATAGAAGCAAGAGAATCATGCTGCGAAAGAGGGGGAAAGCCATTCTAGGAGTCTTTCCAAAAAAGAATATTCTCCCCCGAATGGACCTGCTAGGAGATAAAATTAGAGACCACTTCCCTACAGGAGATCATAAAGTTCCAAATAGCAGACCCCTGTGGAGGATTAGAAATTGTGAAGATCCTAGCACGGTTCTGAGAATCCAAATACTTAGCCTGCATAATTTGGCACCACAAAGATTGGGGCTTAGTATACATAGACCAAACTAGTTTGCCCCCAAAAGCCCTATTTCTTTTAGATAAGTCATGAATCCCAGCACCACCAACTTGCTTGGAAAGAGACATCTTGGTCAAAGAAATCAGTGGAATCTTTTTATCTTCTGTCATGTTGTTTTTCCAAAGAAAAGATCAAATAATCTTTTCAATTTGGGAGATGACTGATCTGGGAGCTTGAAGAACTGAGATATAGTAATTGGGAATGGCAGATAGGACCATTTTAATGAGAAGTATCCTACCTGAAAGAGAGAACCACCTAGCCTTCCAAGCAGAAATACGAGATTTAAGTCTCTCAATAACCGAATTCCAAATAGAAAACTTAGCAGATCCCATAAAGAAAGGAATCCCCAAATAGGTAGAAGGAAGAGAGTCTACTGGGAAACCTAAGATATTCACAAGTCTATCAACCACCAACTGAGGAAAATGAAGATCTTGGATTTATGGGGGCTAATCTGTTGGCCAGATACAGCAGTATAAGTATCCTGAATAAATTTAATATGAGTAGCCTCTTGAATAGAAGAAGACCCAAATAAAAGTGTATCATCGACAAAAAGGTTATGAGTGATTGACATATCAGAGTTAGGAATTAATACCCCTTGGCAAAAGCCCAGATCCCTTTTCTTAATAACCAATCGACTAAAAGCTTCTGCCATAATGATAAATAAGAAAGGAGATAAAGGATCTCCTTGTCTAACACCCTGGGTTGAAGAAAAGTATCCAGAGGGAGCTCCATTAATGATGACAGAAAATGAAGCAGTAGAAATACAACTCTTGATCCATTTACACCAACTTTCAGAGAAACCAAATTTTCTCAAAACTTTGAGCAAAAAAGCCCAACAAACTTTATCATAAGCCTTCATCATATCAAGTTTGACCACAAAAGCTGGGATATTGGACAAATTTATGGAATGTAAAGTTTCATGAGCAACAATTGCTCTCTCATGAGTTTCCCGACCTAGAACAAAACCTCCTTGTTGAGGAGAGATGATATGAGGAAGGAAAATTTTAAGTCTTAAATAAATAGCCTTGGTGAAGATTTTGTAAATAGAGTTGCACAAAGAAATGGGTTTAAATTCAGAAAAGTTTGGGGATTCTTAGATTTTGGTATAAGGGCAATATAAGTGATGTTAATTTTTTTAAGGATATAACCACCCCTCCTAGACTCTTCCAAAGCCATTAATAAGCCAAAACCAATAAAATTCCAACATTTCTGAAAGAACAAGATAGTAAACCCATCAGGACCTGGAGCTTTGTCAGGGGCCATGGAAAAACAACAGAATGAAGCTCATCTAAAGAAAAAGGCCTCATAAGAAAGTCATTATCCTCATTGGAAACAAGGGAGGGGATAGAATCTAAAAGCAAATCCACATGATGATCCATGGAGGAAGAAGAAAAAGAAGGAGATAACAATTCCTTAAACAAAGACACCCCCTCCTCTCTAATCTGCTGATATGAATTAAGGACATAACCAGACTTAGAATCCTTAATACTAAAAATTGTAGAAGCAGCTCTTTTAAGCTTGGCTTTAGCTTGAAAGAAGGCAGTATTCCTGTCACCTTCTTTAAGCCAAACCTCACGAGACTTTTGCTGCCAATAGATTTCAACCCGGGAGCAAAGGATCTCCCAGTAAGCTTGCAATTTCTTTTGAGCATCATTAGTGGAGGAATTAGTGCCATGTCTAATAATCTCCTCATTAACAACCTTCAAATCATTGGCAACTGCCTCTTTTTCATGAAAAATATTCTTAAAGACCAATTTATTCCAAGCCATAATTTGAGATTTCACGAATTTCAGTTTGGAATAAAACTGGAACGTCTTTGTCCCTTTGCAAAACGGAGCACTTATCCACCATTGCTTTAATAAAGAAAGAAAATGAGGATGAGTGAACCATATTTTCTCAAAATTAAAAGAAGGTCTAACAGAGGGAACATGATCCAATTTATCAAAATTGAGCAAAATTGGGAAATGGTCAGAATCATATACATATATAATTAATTAATTTAGAATTTATTTTATCTTCATAAAAGCATATATTTAGATTCTTTTATTATTTAATCATGAATATATGTTAGGGGATTATTTTTTATGTGGTTAAATTTAGCCTTATTGGACAGATGACAACTTTGCTATTCTTTTATCAATAAAGTTGTATTTTCTATTTTTCTGGAATATCTGTATTTGCAAGTATTTAATGCTTTTGACTGTTTTAAAAAGATTGCCTGTTATAGGATCTTTAGTATAAATGGCAGTTTTTGGTAAAAGCATGTTTACGTTGCTATCCTGATTTTGAGTTGTCATCATGTCGTAATGGTTGTTTATACCCCTTGGTTAGGTGTTGTTGTGTAACCCTGTTGATGTGAGCCATTGTGTGTTTTGTTCCATATGGTCAATCCTAGGTTATTGATTATGTATCCTTCACTTGTAGTTTTGTCAAGATTAGATATGGCTTTCAGTTTCACCATAGAGTTCTCATAGAGAGACCATCCCTGTTAGTGTCCTATGAGAGAGAGCGACTTTCGAGCGGGGACCGCACCCAAAGCGGATGGCAAGATAACCCCTCGAAAGTCAGTTAAGAAGTGATAACCTAATAATTGATTAGGGGGTGGGTAGCTGAAATATTAAATTAAGATAATGTGCCTCACACATGGTTGAGTACTTGTATATGCTCAAGATGTTGTGAGAAGGCCTGGAATGGCAAACCTACCACCTTGTCTTCATGAAGGGGTTGCTAGGGTCCGCATGATGCTTAGATGGAGCCGGGGGTTCGGGAGAGGTTACCAAGATAACCCAGGGTGGGGGCCGGGACCTATGGAGGCCTACCTAGGGTAACCACCTTAAGCCATGCGATGACACTCTCTCCTTAGGGTCACTAGTGTTTGTGAGTTGAGTCACATGGGTTTTGCAGAGTCATGTTGTACTGTCGTACTTGTCTTGTTTTCTTTCTTGAGGGTCTGCTGCTATCTCCTAGCACGGTGGGGTGGTTCCATATTGGGATCACATGGTCGGGTGGTAGTGCCACTTCCCATCGGATATCCTTGATTGTACCTTCAGGTGAGGAAAGGCTTCGTTGGTGTATCTAGGTTCATGATTCATTTACCAGCTCATGTTCGTGATTATTGTACACTTGAAACCATGTGGTCATTGTTTTAGAAATCTATGTAACCTTGACATCATAACTTATGTACTCAGTTGTACTATTGGAAGACATGTAATTATTGATTATTATAATATTAATTCATTTGAATGTATGTTAATTCAGTATCTTTATTCTTATGTGTAAATGAATCATGGAAAGTTAATGTATTGGAACATTTTAAATCTTTCATTGTGGGATTTAGTTTTATGATTATGTTTTAATTAAAAGCAATTAAGTTCCTAACTAGATGGATAATTTAGTTTTAATTAAAAGCAATTAAGTTCCTAACTAGATGGATAATTGGATTAACCTTGATTTTATTATTATTATTGCGAATTAATCTTCATTGGTAACCCTTAGGAAATCAGGTGTTAGACTTCCACTATGTTAATAAATGTGCAATGTGATAATTAATGCACTTAATCCTTTAATTTTTTTTTTTCACCCTTTAGTTGCCTAGTTGTGTTGTTTTCCTTTAGGGTTCCTGGTGGGGCATTACAAAGTACCTGAAAGAATATAATACATGATATGACTATCCATGTTAAAATGTCAACATGATACAATAGAGGGAACACACTAATGAATGATATCTACATATGACAAACCTATGCCTTTGTAATATTTATAAATATAAAAGACCAAAAAAAAGCAACTCTTTCTTCTTTTAAGCCTCTTTCATATGTAAACATGCTTTCTCTTACTCATTCAATGATCCTTCTCTTCATAATACACTAAGATAACACTCCTCATTTATTCAAGGTTAATTTTATAGGTTTAATATCCAATTTTTTGGACTTGATTGCTTCAAATATTACCCTATCTTCCTATCTTATAGATTTCAACATTTCTAACATTTGTTCTCAACTAGATTTCATTAGAAAAATAAACCATATATCCCACAAAAAGCTATAAACTACATAAAATGATTGTGAAATTGACGAACATAGAAATGCTTGAGAAAATGAAAACTTGATTAATGGACTTGCAAAGATATTTGCTCCATGTTCGTCCTTGAATCTCCATGAATCTCATAAACTTCGTATTAGTGGGTGGTAACTTGAAAATATACTTTATGAAGTACATATAATTGTGTAAGGTACTATAAGATGTGGATGGTGATAATCTTACCACTAAACTTAAATTTAGTACTTGCCAGTGAGTTTCTTGGTTAAGAAGTGAAACATTTTAATTCTTTCAACATTCTCATTGAAAAATATACAAATTAGAGGATTTCCAACATTTTGAATAAATTTTGAGTGCCCCTCATAGTGAATACTTATTGAGTGGTGAATTTTTGGGTTTATATATATTACAACGGGTTTTTCCACGAACCATTTAAGTTATTGCCAAATTTCAAAGATTATTTTGAACATAGAATTGCCATTAAAAGAATTATTTGATAGGTAGGGTTGATGATCAAAATTATCGTCGAATTAAAACTAGGATGAAAATGCATGTTGTCAAAATTGATCTTAGAGCTCACATTTCAAGTAAATAGCCTTATGGAAAGTTCAACATGAATGGAAGACTACATGCACTTTGCCAAACAACCTTTGGGATTTTAGAAGCCGACTCTTCATTTATCAATGGGGGATTAAAAGGGAGAGGATAAACACATAAAAAAAATAAATCTAAGGCTATACATCAAAGCTATTACAACAATTTAAATTCCTTCCCAAGAATAATAAAAAACATCTCACAAGAACACATAGTACTACAAACTATTCATAGTTGGAAAGTGAACGCAATGCCTAATGTCAGATGACGCAAAGCATAGAGCTTCAAAACTAAAACTTCTTCCCAAAATCTCTCCTCCTCTGTCATTAATGGTAACACTGCCAACAAAATTCAAAACCAAAACTTCTTCCCAAAATCTCTCTCTGTTTGACAACAATGACAAAAAGGGCGTATGTTTCATTAAACTGACTCCCCCTAAGGGTAACACCTTATCAACTTTAGGAAAATATATGTATAGAGAAAAAAAATAAAAATCATTCCACAGAAGATTATTATTTTTGTAGCACAGGAATAATGATAGCTTTATTCACTAATTTCAAAGATCTCCAAGCATTGACCCAATCATCTTCAATGGAGACCAACACTTTGATTTGACTTTCAATCTCAAGAATGAACTGCTCCGTAGTATTGCAATTCGCTGGAATTGAAACAAATGCACTCATCTTCTGCAAGTCTTTTAAAATTTTCACCATACCTATGAGATGTATGTGCATAATGTCTCGCAATTTGTAAAAGTCCCTCTTTACAAGTACCCTCTAATTAACCTATTCATTCAATCTCTTGTAAAGTTATTCAATCTCTAATCTTCAAGTAGACTCTTCATCATTGTTCAGATCAATAGACTTGGATGACTTATATTTTTACTTTAATAGCGTCAATTTCCTTTTGGACTAGACTGGTGGATTTAGGCCGTGTGTGGCAAAACATATAAACTTGGATTACACTATCTACACTATGGTCAAACTTGACAATACAATATTTTAGACGATTGTGTGCTTCTACACACTTGTTCCTTGACCAAGTCAGATGGTTGCTTGAAATATTGGAGTATCCAAAGTCTTTGAAATTTCCACTTCAAGGCTTGAGGCCTGACCTTTCAAACATTCAAAAGACAATCTTAGTTGATCCTCATCAGAAAAAGAATTGCCAATTTGCATATCTGAAAGCTAAGTCTCATGGAGAAACTTCAACATGTCTTCTACCAGGCTCCGAGACATAGTTCTTGTTCATAGCTTCGAAATGTAACACATTGCTCAAATCAAGCATTTGTTGGGGGATAGTTTCCCCAAATCCAATCTTCCCTAAGAAACTGGTACTTACAATACCTCAGACGAAACCTCTGGTTCACCAAGTCAAGCACAACATGCGATTATTTTGTCTCTTTGCACAATAGATCATCTCCCTAATCTTTTCCATCCATTTCATCAATATTCTTGTCCAATTTGTTCTACATTGTGCCAATATCAGTATCCTCATCTAGGCTTTAATCTTTATAGGTATCCACCAATGATTCTAGGACTTCATTTATAACATAATCACATGTATCATGAGCATTTTTAAAAATATTGTCATCCTATTGTTCTGCTTCATCCCTTGATTCTTTTGCCACAGGAGATGCCTGTTTAGGCTGAACTTTGTTAATCAGAACAACTATCGGTTGAACTTTGTCTGCTTTTTGTTTTTCTTCTACTCTTAACATAGGAGTACTCCCATTAGTTTTACCAACACACAAATGCTTATATGCTTTCTCTGGAGGAGCAATTAAAGATTTCTCAACTTCCAGGGTGACTTCAGCTGCAATATCATTAGTCTGCTTAATGACTCATTTGATATCCTTCAGATCCTCACACATTATTAGATTTACTCTTTCCTTTTTGCGAAGCCTTTTATTAAGAGAAAATTAAATCTTTTCTTTGGCTTCTATAGATAAAGGGCTGCAAACTTTGTTAAGGGCAACAATCCAAATTTCATTCTCCTTCTGTACTGCCTTACTTCTTTTCTTTGTCAAAGTGCATCATACAAACTAGTGGGAACATAATTTTGAATATCACACAAATTTTTGTTATAGATGACCAAATATTTTACAATTTCACTTTCCATCATTTCTTTATCTATAGGTTGTGCATCATTATAAACTTCTACAACATTTTCATACACAATATTTACAAAACTATCTACACTAAGAGATGGTTCTACCTTTTGTTCCTTTTGCTTTCCACCTTTCTTTTGATTTGGCTTCTTCTGGGCACTCTTCTTTGATTCAATAGTGGAATATTGTCTTCTGGTATTCTTTCCAGGAGGAGCAACATCTTTTTCCTTAATATCTTCCATTTTAGTCCTCTTGGTTCTCGAACTGATGACAAATTTTTATTTTTCAACTTCTTCATTGTTGCTGCTCTTTACTTCCTCAACTTCTTGAATCCTGAGCTTCCTTTGAGTTTTTGTTTTCTTCCTTAGTGTATGCACTTCCTTTTCAATTTTAGAAGATTCCTATGTTTAGCTGTTTAGTTTTGTATTAAGCTCATCCATCACTTTTCTTCCTTCATCAAGTAGTTTTCCTAAATAGGCAATTTTGTCTTTAGCACATGAATCTGATCTCATCTAGATATGTCAAGGTGGATCTCAATTCTCCTTCATTTCAACAACACCTTCAATTTCCTAGTTATGACGACTCTTAGTATCAATATCAACAAGTGTTCAATTCTTGGATCTACCTCAATGGTTAAGTTTCTTCTTCAAGAACCAAAGCTTTGGTACCAGCTGTTGAACACTTACCAAATGTTGAGAGGGGGTGTGAATCAACATAAATAAAATATTACCAATTAAAGATGCCAAAACACATTATTTGCTTACTTCAGTTATGAAATAGGACAAATAACAAAGCAGTAAACACATTCACACATGAACACCATATTTTTTCATGAAAAACCCAAATTGGGAAAAACCACAGTGAGAATTAAACTCTCAATATGCATATTCACTATTTACAATAAATGTGGCCACCAAACAGAGAGCTTACTGCTCCAGACTTGCAAACTAAGGTGCACTACCTTAGGCAAGATACAAAAGATGACTTACACAGTTGAAGATCACTTCTTCAAGGAAAGATACAAATGACTGTTTGGTACAATATGAAATATGCTTTGAATTGTACAAAAGGAGCATCTATACAATGTTGTTAATAGTTCCAGTTAAAGCACTCTTCGATTCATCTGCTAAGTCTCTGGATTTATGATATGCTTCAAATATTTACATTGTTCACCTTTCTCATATCCATGCGTACTCTTACATACAATTACAAAACATTTCTGACCTCTTTATATCATCCAGATCAAACATATATATTGTGAAGTCGGCTAGAAGGAGATGTAACATGTATATTGCCACTGGACAAAAATCACCCAATTTCGTTAATGTGGAATGCACAAAAATGTGCATATTGTCAGCTCCAACAACTGCAAGAGATCTATCCATTTCACACGCTACCTCATATCCTCAAATGTAATTAATCATTCATTATTCCTTGATTGAGATTGTAGACGTATAAATATGACCACTTTCCTAAGTGAATATTTAATATTCATTTTAACCCCACTCCTCATTTTAACCCCATTCCTCTATTTAATTAAATTCTTCACATTCATCTATTTAATTAAACGAATTACTCAATTTATTTAATTAAGTTCACCTAAGCCTTTTCTAACCTTTTAATTAAATAAATCACTTTATTTAATTAATTCCCCTTTCTCCCCTTTTAATTAAATTTACATTTAATTAAATTGATCCTTGCAAGTAAATAAATCTAATTTATTTATTTAAAGTCCTCCCACTTGCATTTTCCTACATCTCCCACTTGCCTCCTAAACCCCTTCTAGATTCTTCTAATCACATCTAAATTAGCCTAATCCATCTCCTAAATATTGCCACATCCCTAAGCAAAGGGAAGTCACTTCTCAAACCCTCAAAGTCTTCCAAACCATTTAAGGCTCTTACATAACCATTGATGGTTAACTTAACCTTCTTGCATGATTAGAGACTTTCTCTCTAACTCAACCCTCATCTAGCCCAAGGGTCTCATCAAACATTCATGGCTTTAACCTTAGTTATTTATTTAACCCTTGTACAAGAGTTTATCCTTTGGGTAAAAGCTTTATCCAATGGATAACCCTAACCTAACCTTAACCCTTACCTCCTAAGGTAACCTTCATGTCTTCTCAAGCATTAAATGATTCTTTCATCTCTTCTCAAGCAACCTATTGTTGACAATTGTCACCATTTCATTGGTGAGAATTGTAAACATGGATTGATAACTTTCAGTCCTGACCCTTGCTAAGATTATCCAATCTTGACCATCCATTGCCCTATTTTTCCTATAAATAGATCTCTCATTCTATCATTTTGGGAGAGCCAAGTTTTATGCATCTAACTTATAGTCATTTTACTAAGCATTAAGCCTCTCTTTGTTAAAATGCATTAAAAACATTTAGAAGCATTTTAATATCATAGCATATCCATGTTAGACTAGTATATATTGCTAGGATAGGATTACTAATATTTATCATAGCATCATATTCATACTAGTTTAAATCATTCTCGTTTCAATATCATACATGTTGTAGGAATGCATTCATACTTATAAACAAACATCACTCGTTCTTGGAGTTGTCATTCCTAAGTCACTTTGCTCAGTGATCTGAGAGAAAAGGCATTGACTTTAGGGATCCTGTGAGATAGAGAACAATGGAACATCCCTTGGGAAGTTGAGCTATTCATTATAGCTCCTATAACTTGCACCAAGAGTCCCATTAGTGTGTGGACACTTTGAAATCAGACTTTTATGTTTATGCCGCCCACAAATCCCGCACACAAAGATCAAAAGGTGATTACCATATACTCCATAAAACTATCAAGATAAATTTATTCGATCCAATGGGCCACTTAGGATGAAACATGAATATCTGAAAGTTGACTATACACAATTTATTTATTAACCGAACTAGGTAGGAGATATTGGACAACCTCTGATCTAGAGGACTTGACATCGATGACAAGTAGTGGGCATATTGCAACAATTTTTAGATATGGCTTACTGTGTTGGTTTCACTTTTGTAATCTACTATTGTTGTTGAAATTTATTATTTTTCTATCATTTAACCTAGTTCATTTACACACACTTTTGAATCTCAATTCCTTTGCAATGACAAAAACAAAATTCTAAGTGTCTAGCTCTCCTATAGGACTGTAGATGAACCTAATTTGTGTTCCAATAATATGTAATGGAGGTTTAGGATATTAGTTTATGTTCCTAGGCTAGGATCTCATTTCCCCACATATCGAGTTTAGATCTAAAAAATGAATGGTGACATTAAAATTTTGCACATGGGCGACTTGAACAATTTGAACAACTGGCAAGTGCAATATCCCCAACATATTCCTTCTCCAACATACTACACAAAATGGGACAATAATTAAAATTCTAGTAATTGGCTGTACAATTAAAAATTATCTACAAAAAGAAGCAATTTAACTTTATCAAATATCAATATATTTGAAAAATAAACCACTAAAATTGTACATAATTTATAACTTGAGATAAAAATTTACAAAGACATCAATTTTTTAATGTTTAAAATAGTTTAAATCCAATGTTTTAATTATTCAGGTGAACTCCAAAAAATGAAATATTTAGTTGGAAGTCAAATTTTCATAAAAATACTCTTCTTCACATTTTAAACGTTCATGAACATGATAATTTTTTAACGAATTTCTTCAAACAATTTCCAAATTTTGTTCCTCCCATTTCAAAATTTCCAAATCATTTTGAATTTTCAAATTATATTAAACAATGGGTGAGACATCCCTATTTTACTAATCGTATTTAAAAATGTCTCTAAATTGCACAGAACTGCACATACTTTGCACTTGGATTTTTTTGCAAGATATAACTTACAAATTTCAAAGAATTTTGGCAAACATAATACAAATAGGATTATTTTTCAATGCTCTTTCCATTTGTGATAAAAATTTGGTCAAATGATTTTGTTCATATTTTCTATAGAGGACAACTTCTTTATTTAAATGAATTTCTACATGTTTTCAAAGGCAATTTAGGTTTTTTTTTAATCTTCTTTTTATCCATGATAAATTTTTGGTCATTCAAATTCAATTGATTTTTGTGGGAATTTAAGGTGCTACACAATATTTTGCATGGTCATTTCAAGGAAGTTTTACCTACTGTTAAAGGCAACCAAGTTGAGTTTTAAAATATTACTAGAAGAATATAAACTTACTTGCTGAAATGCTTTCCATTTTGTAATAAAATTTTGATCATTGAAATAACTAAATCTAAGACCTAGGACCTTAGTGTTCAACTTGTCAACATTTCAAGACATGCAATAACCTAAGGTTCTTGTTTATTTAATTTATTTAAATTTTATAATTTAATTTATTACCTTGTTGGCCAACTCCTTATTCTAAAGTAGATTTATTTATAATTTAACTAGTGCAATTATTGTAAATACTATGTAAAAGATGTCTAAATATATTAATGTTATATAATTAATATAATCATATCAAAATCATGAATAAATTATTATTATTATTATATAATTAAAATTATTGGATTTTATTGTATCATCTTAATTCTATTTGATTCTAATCATATTTCAATTCTTACCATAGTCTTAACCTATCTTTAATTAAATTTTAACCTATCTTTAATTACACAGAAAGGCGTATTAATATTCACATAATCGATTGATAGATATGCGAGATTAACTGTGATTAAAATTTACACCCGTCATAATTACAATTAGTTTTACTATTACTTAAATAAAAATAATTTGAATAACTTTAAATAACCTAAATTAAAATAAATGCATGAAAAGCTACCACTCAGCGTTTAACTATTAATCAATTCTATTTATCTCCATCATACTAATAGTTAACTTCGTCAAAATAATATTATAATAATAATATAAAGATATGATAATATAATAATAATAATTAGTCTTAATATATTTTTTTCTTTAGTGAAAAGTTTAATAGAAATATAAAAATATAGTAATACTAGTTGTAACCTTATTTTTAATCAATTTCTTAAATAAAAATTGAATAGGCAATTCAAAAACAATATTTGATATATATATAAACAACAAATATTAACTCAAAGAGTGTCTATTCATAGTATTGTTCTACTACCATTAGAAAGAGAACTAAATTATGCTATTTTGAAAAATAAATTCTCCTCCTTATTCAAATTTTCCGGATAAAGAACTTGAGTGGCAAGCAAAACATAAATAAAGCAATATTGATTTGGCAGTCACTAAATTATGACTCTAATTCACCTTACAATAAATTGCATGTATTCAATAAAACAAGTGAAGAAATTTGTTGCATGTCAAAATCAAAGATTTAAATAAATTATATAAAAACCATTATTCTCATATCAATTGTACTTTATTATACTCTAAAATGCAATTGATTGTACTAGACTTTTCAAGCTTTTAACAATTATGTTGAACATTATTTTTTCCCTAGATAGACTATATATACTAACCAATCAAATTTTTTACTATAGAAATGATACAATATATATTTTAATATGATGCTTAACATTATGATATTTGTTGAAGTGTTTCCAAATTTGAAAAATAAATAATCAGATGTGATTAATATGTATCTTTTTGTGAGATTTTGCCAAGATCAAGAGGCAATGGAAAGCACAAATAAGAGAGAACAAAATAGATGATAGAAATAAATAGTATTCTATCAAGATGAAAATACTGATCAACTGGATCATCAAGCGTTACATACAATGAATATGAGCCTGCTTATATAGGCAAGGCTATATGGATATGTGAGCACACAAACATAACACGTGGCTCAATGAGAAACAAGGGTAGGTAGGAAATAGGTGTGGGTAGGAAACAATATAATAGTCCACATGAGGTGGATCACACATTGAATGTGGAGTGTAACAACAAGATCAACACCATAAAAGGTGGAAATTCTCCTACACACACTATCCCAATGTGGCACAAACACCCAAGTGTCTCATACCCAAACTACTATGAAATGCATTTCCTAAGTAAACTTAAGAAGGTGTAATAATATCCAAGATGAATAATTATTTACACCAACACCCCCCCTTAAGTGCAACTTAGGGGAATGCACTAAAGTCTACAATGCAGCTAAGCAATGCAAGATGGGTCCCGACTACTAGGCCATGTTAGGTACCCATGTACAAATGCAAATGCATGCAAACCAATGCAATGAAATCTCTCACAAAGCGGGGAAAGAGAGAAAAACCTAATGGGAAAAAATCCTCCTCCAAAAGAGAGATGAAAACTAGATACAAAGAACTCTCATAGAAGTGTATGAAGGACAAAACCCCATGTGAGGAAAAAGTCCCCCCCATATGAGAGAAGAAGAAGAGAGACTAGGAAGCCCCCCCTCAATATGGAATCTGCACCAATGATAGAAGCTCGATGATGAATGAAGAAACTACTCCACGAACGTCGAGCCACGTTCCTCCCCTTAGGAAGAAAGAAAACCAAAGGTGTATCCATTAATTCTCCCCAACCATGAAGGGAAGATGAAGCAAAAATACTCATGATGAAAGGAATCTCTGAAAAAATGCTCAAGTGTCCCCATGTCGATGCTAAAAGTAACCTCCTCCAAAGGTAGTAAACTGTGCCACACTGCTAAAAAAGGCACTCCAAGATCTAGTGGAGATGAATATAGAAAAATGTCCAAAGACTCATATGTCTCCTCAAAAGATAAAGAGACCTCCTCCAAGTGTTGTATAAAAGTATCCACAATCATGTCAACCTCTAAAGATTGATCATGTAGAGAATGCACAAGAGGGTCAGAGTGATCCCTCGCAACAATCAAAGAAGGATCATCTTCATCAAAGAGAAGATGAATGTCATCAATGGTGTCTCCCAAATTTGCAATGTAGGACTCCACAAACAAATCTGCAATGTCTGTCAAGTAGGCATCCCACGAAACTAAAGCTGGAAGACATGAAATATCCTGCTGCACTGAATCACAAGAAGGCAAAACTGTCGCACTAGCTGCATCATTAGGTGCAATAGGTGGTGTGATATCAATAGAAGGAGATGATATGCAAGGCTTAAGAACGGGGTCACAAGTGAGAATCCCCAAGTTCAAGTGCCCAAAGTTCTCCTCAAAATTTGAATCATCAACATAGGAAGAATCAACCTCATCAATAGGACCAAAATTTGAAAAAGAGTACAACCGAGATGAATGATCAACCACCCCAGTTGCAATGATAGCTCCACTCTCCAAGTCTCTAATGATAACTGAATAAGGTGTGAACTCCACGGTTTTCCTAGTTGCCCCGTGTGTGATTTGATAGATGGAAATAAGATTGTTTGTCAAATGGGGTACACACAACACATCATTGAAGGAGTTATCCCCAATGGAAATAGATCCTTTTCCAATCACATCCATGTATGTATGATTGCCCATCAAAATCTATGGCATGTGGCAAGGCTCAAATGTAGAAAACATAAACTGGGAAGATGCCATTTGATGAGAAGCCCCTGAATCTAGAAGCCATCTCCCTAAATCATGACTTGTAGTAGCACAAAGAGCTTGTCCCTTTCCTTTATCTGTCCCAAAAGAGTGATCCTTTCCTTTATCCTTGGAAGAAGAAGCCGATGTAGACATTCTAGAAGGTAGGTTGATTCTATTCTTCTCAAGAAGATTCTTCAACTCATCAATATCCTTCTTATAACAATGATGTTCAACATGTCCCGACTTCTTGCAATATCCACAAAAAAGATTGTCCTTATATGATTTCCTCTTAGGTGAGAATGGTGAATCACCTTGTTGTGGAGAGGAAGATTGTGCTCCATTTTGTTGTGGTTTTGACTTAGGTTGCTTTTGATTCTTGCCTTTTCCTTGATTACTTTGATTCCCTTTGTTAGCCACCAAAGCTTGTGACTTTGAAGATTTGAGAATCCCTATTGTGGTCAACTTAGATTGCTCAAGTATCAACATCTCCATGAATGAATCAAATGAGGGAGAAGTGTATGAGGAACCTTGAGCTAACCTATGGGTGTGAAAACTAGATACAAAGGTTGCATACTCTGAAGGAAGCTTGTCCAACAAGTTATAAACCAATTGAGCATCCTTTTTGTCAATTCCACAATCCTTTAGCTTTGCTCTTAACTCAGTTGCTTTTATGACATAATCATGGATTGTATCAAAATCCTTGGGATCCAAAGTTGTGAGTTCACTATCAAGCTTGCAGCCCTTAATCTCATCAACTTGATCATACAATTTCTTAAAAATATCCCAAGCCTCTTTAATTGTTGTACACTTATCAATGTGAAAAATGAGGTCATCTGATATATATTTTCTAAGAGTTCCAAGTGCCATAGCATTCTTAGTAAGCCATTCAATTTGAGCATTAGGATCAACCTTAGGATCAGGTGGTGCTGTTATAGTTTAATTTACATAATGAATGAGTCCTTTTTCCATTAGTTTACTCCATGCCTTAATTTTCCATGATGCATAATTATGAGGAGTTAAAAGTGGAAATTTAGGAGAACCCATAGCACCAAAATGAAAAAATACAAGATAGAGAGAGACACAATCACACAAGACACCCCCCCAAAATACTCAATCAAGAAACCCCCCCCCCAAAAAAAAAGGTGATTTGGCACTTTATACTTAGTACGTATACAATGGGCCACTTGAAAAAGAAGGCAAAGTGGACTTCTTATTTCAATCTACAACTTCTCAAAATGATATATAAGAGACTTCAACAAATACTGCTAGTGATCTAAACTGAGATCCAAGCAAAATGCAAGTACCAAATAGGCCAAAAAATGACCAAATACTGAAAGTACAATTTCTACTCATAATCACTATAAAATAATGGTAGATTATGAAAGTAGACAAAAAATTATGCACTCTCAAAAAAATGGCACCTGAAAAGGAGTCCATATGAGCCCAAATGAAGCCTCCAAAGTTGTAAAAATCAAGATTTCATGATTTCCGAAAAATTTGTATCTGAAAAACAAAAAAATCCTACACCACTGTATAGATCACAAAATTCTACCCCCAAAAAAAAACAAATGCTCGAAAAAATGAGTCCGAATGAGTGAGATATCGCTATTTGAAAATTGCCTGCACAATTATAATTTCTGGAAAATTTCTGCCGCAACTTCAAACTTCAAATGCCTCTAGATTTGGCCTCCGAAGTCCGATTTGGATGAAACAAAAGGAAAAACTAACTTTCTTTGACCTCCTCAATCCAATGGTGACCTCCGATTTGACCCATCAAGCTTCAATAATAACTTGCAATAGAAAGCTCCAAAATACACAACCTCAAATAACATCAAATTTCTCTCAATTAGCAAACCAATGACACTCTAATGGCTTTGATACCATGTGAGACATGGACCAACTCTGATACCATGTGATATTTTTCCAAGATCAAGAGGTAATGGACAAAACAAATAAGAGAGAACAAAATAGATGATAGAAATAAACTGTATTCTATCAAGATGAAAATATTGATCAACTAGATCATCAAGCATTACATACAATGAATATGA
This sequence comes from Cryptomeria japonica, assembly GCF_030272615.1. NCBI lineage: Eukaryota > Viridiplantae > Streptophyta > Pinopsida > Cupressales > Cupressaceae > Cryptomeria > Cryptomeria japonica. The sequence continues at coordinate 191,866,348 of NC_081414.1, read as the reverse complement.
GTCTGCTTATATAGGCAAGGCTATATGGATATGTGAGCACACAAACATGACATGTGTCTCAATAAAAAATAAGGGTAGGTAGGAAATAGGTGTGGGTAGGTAGGAGAAACAATATAATAGTCCACATGAGGTGGATCAGCCACTGAATGTGGAGTGTAACAACAAGATCAACACCATAAAAGGTGGAAATTATCCTACACACACTATCCCAATGTGGCACAAACACCCAAGTTTCTCATACCCAAACTACTATGAAATGCATTTCCTAAGTAAACTTAAGGTGTAATAATATCCAAGATGAATAATTATTTACACCAACACTTTTACTCATCCATACAAATTCAAAAACATATAACAAACAAAATTTTTGTAAACATCATTTTAACAGAAATAATTTTTTAAACAATTAACTGGTGATAATTTTTTGCTTGGAAGAAGTGAAGTTATATGTAGGTATTCCACCAGTTGATACCAAAAATACAAAAAAATGCCAAAACCACTCTCTTTATTTCAAAGAATCTTTCATCATGATCTCTTTTTTTTTATCTGAAATAATATTTGATTGATATTATTTACAATATAACTCATTTATTAATTCAAATTTAAATAAAATGCTAAACAAATCAAAGCTTCATCCATTAGTGATTCCTTCCTCACAAGCTTTGTGAGACTCTTACACCAACCGATAATGGTCTTTGTAAAATCAGTAAGCTTCTTACGAAAATCAAGAAAATCTTGTTGAGACTTTTCCTGAGAAATAAATCCTTTTAGTTCCTGGTCAACACACTCATGAAGTTGTTCCAAGGAAGATTTTGCACAAGCCTGCAAGTGTTCCAAGATCTTCTTTTTAGCTAAATCCTTAGCATGCTTACTCTGTGCAAGACAATACCCATAAACGTATGTCCACTTCAACACCCTTCTACAATTAACAAGTTACAATCTAGAGTTCATGATCAGATTGACATTGTGAAATCCTCAACTTCTAAATACTCTGCATATCAGACAAAGCCTTTTCTCTACAAGATTCATTGGCTGCCCAACACCCATAATAATGGTTATACATTTCCACTACTTTTTTATGGCATCTCTATTTCTTTTTCTCTCTTCATAGTCATGATGAACACCATAATTGGACCATTCTCTAAGGTAAAACCAACAAAACTCAAAGCAACATGGAGATACACAAGTCATATGCCAGCAACCTCCATCTTTCTTAATGGAAGAATTACACTTGGGGCAGGGCTTTGTGTAAACCAACTTCCACTTTTCTGTTTTCCTCTCAAACATCCACTTCTTTACAATCTTACAATCTAGACCCTGACCCACTTCCATAATCACCCATTTCAACAACATACTCACAACCAGGGCTGGACACCATTTGATTGCTTTCTTGCTTTCAACATAAGTTCTAACAAGGTATTGCCTGTACATTCTTAGATAACATTCCTCACAAGAAACCAACAAAGAAAGCACCATTTTTTGACCTATAGAACATTTACAAGATGGTTCAAGGCATTTCAGTCTCAGACATCTTGCTCTTGCTTGATCTATTCTTACTTAAATCCAGCTTTGCCAACACCCATTACAAAAACAATGCCCACAAGTGCCTGCTCTCATTCCATTAATGCAATAATTATCAATGCAAACACCATAGTCCATCACTGAATTTGGATCAACCTCTGAAACCCTAGTTTTGAATAGCTCTAAATCGTTTCTTATGTCCTCCTCCTCCATAAGCCACTCATCAATCACCTTATGCAAATCCCACCCAAAGTGAAGCAAAAGAATAACAACCTCATCTCTAGAGATGCATAGGATGGAACAAATCCTTCCCATTCCCTCTTCTTGGTGTTGGCATACATCTTCCTCCTTCACAATAATATATACATTTATCTTCTTCTTATGATGCTCATCAAAGAAATTAGTCACCTTTGTTTTCATTTCATCACTGTAATAAAAATATTTATCAGTGTGTTCATATGCATCTTCTTCAGAAGCATGTTCTTCATCTTCTCCCTAGTTATGATGAAGATCTTCTTTAACATTAATGTTTTCAATGAGCAACACAAATAAAGTAGACACATAATAATTTATTGTAAATATAGGAGGAAGGACAACTAACTCATTCAGTGATTGATAGGCAAAAAACTACTTTTATTGCACAATAGACTGAAATTTATAGACCTTTTATTATTACTATTTATATAAATCTATATCTATAATACATCTATTTATAGATAGAATTAACTTATTTTATACTTCAACTAATAATAGCTTGATATCAGGTTAATCTAAAGATAAAATAAGACAAAAGATGTATTTATAATAAATATAATAAATTTTAGATACATTTATATTTTAAAAAATCTATGTAAAACAAAGTGAAATGATTCAATAAATCTTTCATTAGAAATTTCAAAAATGTAACATATCACATAGATTGATAGAAATCATAAATTAATGGTCCTATATTTAATAATTTTGGTTTAAAGCATTGTTTGGAATTATTAATGGTTAAATTTAGTTATAGAGTATGAATCATGTAAAATTGATTTTTGGTGCATATCAATAGATTTCTTATTTTTCTCTTAAAACAAAAAAACGTTGCTTTTATAAAATGTAATAAAATTTATATTTTTCTCCTTTTAAAACAAAAAAATTTTAAGAATATTTTTTTTATTCATTAAACTGACTTGAATTTCACATTCTTTTCTAGAGGGTTGCAATTTTATGATTCCAAACATGCCTCACTTTAGTAAACTTGCTTTACTTTTCTCTTAAAATCACACAAATTTATTTTGGCTTTCTTTTTTTCTTCTTTTTTTTTAGGTTTTAGTACTTGTAGACAATATTATTAGTTGAATTATTCAATTAGTTAGCACCAATCACTTACACAATACTATTAGTTCAATTATTCAATTAGTTAGCACCAATCAAAAGTAATTATTATTTTTACTTTAAAAAAAATTGATTTTTGTAAAGTTGAGATTTATATTTTTAAATTTAAGATATTATAAATTACACTATGATATTTTTAAATTTAGTGTTATAGAAACAAATTTTTTAGGAAAGATAGATTTTTTAGGTTTTTTTGAATTTCTTTGTATTTTAAAAATTGAAATGTCTATTTTAAATATATTTTTAATTTTTTTTATTCTTTATTATTTATAATATTATAAATAAAATATTTTTCTAAATAGACATATAAATTTTGATAATTATTTTTTTATCTCAAAATATAGATAATAAAATCAATTATAATGATTTGATTCAAATTAAGTTAAATTAAATGAAAAATTAAATTCAAATATTTCTATTAGAAAAATAAACCTAATTATTATATGTATTCTTTATAATTACATTTATATAATTTTTAATACTTTTGAAAATCATAATTTTTTTAATCATTTAATAACTTTTAATCATAAATTTAAATATTTTTCATTAAGTTATTAAAAAAAATGTCTATTTTCACTTTTATAATAGTTATTTTATTAAAATAAATTATAATTGATATTACATAAACATGAAAAATAATATAGTATTACACTTCAAATTAATAATTAATTTTGAGATTAGTTTTATTATTATAATTAAATTATAAACATTTTTAAAATTAAATTATAAACATTTTTAAAATTAAATTAAGATTGTGTTTTTAAGAAAAATATATATTTTCATGCTATAAAATTTGTATTACATTATGCTGAAGACATTCTATATGAATTGAATCACCTACTTAGTGAAATCAATGGTTCAAAATTGAGGAGAAAAATGCAAGACTATAGAATTAATATGAACCATTTTAATTTTAAAAAATAGATCTTTTATAATTAAAAATAAAAAATAAAAAATATACATTTTAATATTATTTATTAAGAAAGAATCCGTTTTATTTAATTCTAATTCTTTTTCTTCTTTTCTTTTTATTTTAAGAGTTAATTTTTCATTAAGTTTATTTATTTTTTAAATATTTATATTTTTTTATAATAATTAAAAATTATTATAATTTTTTTTGGTAAAAGTGGCGAGCCACTGATATATATATATATATATATATATATATATATATATATATATATATATATATATATATATATATATATATATATATATATATATATATATATATATATATATAACCGATTCAAGAGCTCAATAGGGAAAGAACAAGGAAGAAAACTCTATATCCTTGCTTAGATGCAATGGAGAAAGAGAAAACAAAGCTATAAGAAGCAACCCATACAAACCTCATAGAGGCTAAAATTGAGACTAATGGAACAAGATAAACCAAGAGAACTCTTAAAAACGACCCCCACAATCGGTTATCATTGATCTTGAGAAACATAATTGTAGATGCCTGAGCATTGTAGAGCTACCACAACCAGTTACCAGTGAGCATATGTGTATACCGGTCAATTGCAGAAAAAGGAACATTACCGATTGAGTTATTTAATCTATAATTATTTGTCTTATTAATTTTTTTTTTGATTGATAATATGAGTTTTTATATTATTAAAAGGAAAAGCAGTTACATAATCTTTAAACAAAAAGGTGGTAAACCCAAACCACCAAACTAGAACTGTTCTCAAAACCACCCTACTAAATGCCCTCAAAGCAATGCACATAGAAAAACCAAGGCATACAAAACCCGTCAACCTATCCAAACCAGTCCAAAAAACCAATAGAGAAACCAAGTTCTATGAACAAAATAAAAAATAAGGGAATGAATCCTAGACACAAGCACCTAGTGAAACATTAAGAACTACCTGAAGCCAGGGTAAGAGTCAACACATCCCTCATCCTTCTTGTTCTCGACCTCCGCCTTCGGTTTGTCACCTCCCCATCCTCTGCTTTTGCCCGAGCTTGACGTATCACCTCCTCCAACTCCATTATCTATGCGAACAACTTCATCGCCTCCCACCCTCTCCTCACCTCCTCTCAAAACCTTTCCTTCATCTTCTCTCACCACCTGAGAAAGGGAATGAATTTACCTTTCAACTCTTGATTAAACCCCAAAACTCCTTCACAAATATCAAAACCTGCGCTCGATACAACCCACTCCAGGAGCGTCTCCATGTTTTTTGAGGAACTCCTCTAGGATTATTACCTTCAAAACCCTTTTGACCGGATCACATGAGGATTCCAAGTTGAGTCCCCATGCCATGATGAGGGAGTATACATCCATACGGGTCTGGTACTAGTTCTCAATCACTCCCAATTCCTCGCTAAGAACCAACTATACACTCCTAATCAAAAGAGCATCCTTGAAACGAAACATATTCTTCAATCTGCACTTCGAGACCGGTCCCCAAAATGCACAAAGGAGCTTGGAGGTCCTCAAAGTGAAAATGGCCTCCATTGTAGTTTGGAAAACTAGAGTGCTTGCCTCAAGCTCTTCTTTGAAAAAACACCAAGTGCACGAATCAAAAAGATTGATGAAGACACAAGGAATGTCACACACATCCCCACTCCCTCTATAAGTGAAAATCTCATCAAAATCCATCGTCACTAAACCACTGATCGACATTAATTGCCAACTTCAGTCGAGCCAACCAAAACATTTATGAAAAGAATTCTAGATGTTCTCATCACAAAATTTGCATTAATAGGCAAGTACGGTGGACATACAAACCTATTAAGAATGCCACTAGACATCTACGTCATAACCCCCCCACCATCTCATCACACATATATCCAATTCACATGCCACATTGGACAATGAGTCTGCCACCTCATTTGCCCCTCTTCAAATATTTGAAATACGGAAATCTTGAAAAACCTTGAGCTTTGAAAAAATAATTGATACAAATTTATTAATCTGTTAGCTGGGAGACATGCCTTTCACAATTGCATCCACCACCACTTTGGAATCCCCTTCTAGGTGCACTCTCAAGATATTCATGTTATTGGCCAATTCCACCGCTAATAGGGCAGCCTGCACCTCAGCCTCATTGTTTGTCTCTTCTTGCAACCTTTGTGGCCCTTTGAAGAGAACCTTCCCCTCTTCATCACAAGCCACACATCCAGCACCTGAGATGCCCAGGTTACCTCTCGACATCCCATCAAAGTTGATCTTGATCCATCCTTGCTCTAGCCTAGCCCACATCTCTTTGCCTCTCCTATCCACCTTAGTCATAGGATGAACCCTGTTAAACCCATGAATGGGTTTGCATTACACCAAAGGCCATCTATATTGAATATGTTTATCAGATATATTCAAAGGGTGCTTAAGGAAGTTATGATTTACTGTGGACATAGGCACAACTTCTGAGATGGCCCTTTCAACCTGTTATGCCTAGCATATCTATTTCCCTGTTATTCTCCTTGAGTCAAAATTTGGGTCCCCTTTTGTTTTCCTTTCCATTTTAACCTCGAAACTCTGGAGTCCCGAAGTCCCGAGGTCCCTTTGCTTTCCTTTCGGTTTTGACCTCGAAACTCTGGAGTCCCGGAGTCCCGAGGTCCCTTTGCTTTTCATTCGGTTTTGACCTCGGAACTCCAGAGTCCCAGAGTCCCGAGGTCCCTTTCCTTTCCTTTCAGTTTTGACCTCGGGACTTCGAAGTCCCAAGGTCCCTTTTCTTTCCTTTCGGTTTTGACTTCGAAACTCCGAAGTCCCGGAGTCCAGAGGTCCCTTTGCTTATCTTTTGGTTTTGACCTTGAAACTCCGGGACTTCGGAGTTCCGAGGTCCCTTCGATTTCCTTTCGGTTTTGACCTCGAAACTCCGGAGTCCCGGAGTCCCGGAGTCCCGAGGTCCCTTTGCTTTCCTTTCGGTTTTGACTTCGGAACTCCGGAGTCCCAAGGTCCCTTTGCTTTCCTTTCGGTTTTGACCTCAGAACTCCAGAGTCCCGAGGTCCCTTTGCTTTCCTTTCAGTTTTGACCTTGAAACTCCGGAGTTTCGGAGTCCCGAGGTAGGGGCCTCCTTTTTCTTGCTTCAAAACCCTAGAGCCCCAGAGTTCCGAGGTAGGGTGTTCCTTTTTATCAAGCTCGGAACCTCGGGACCTCGGAGTGTCGAGGTCATGTTTAAGGCCTTCGTACAAATGAACTTGGGGGGAGCTATAAATAGAGATGATGGAATTTTAAAGTTCATTTGTGCATCCACAACTCCTCCCTAGCTCCGAGTTGTGAACCTTCGGACCTCCGAGTTTTCCTTGGTGTTTTCGGGCATTTCGATTCACCAGGTTGGTGATTTTTCTTGCTCATGTTGGTGGTTTCTAGATTAGATTTTTCTTTCCTCATATTTTTTGTGATTGTTGGTTTTTGTTTGTTTTTCTTTGCATGACTTTGTTTTCGCGTGCCCTATTTTTTCACCCCGGAACCTCGGAACCCCGAAGTTTCGGGTAGCTCTTAACCCTGGAACATCGGACCCCCAGAGTTCTGGGTAGCTCTCAACCCAAAACGCCGGAACCACAGAGTTCCGAGTGTCTTCCACTTAGGCATAAGCTCGGAACCCTGGACCCCTGGAGTTTCAGAATTCCTTTTGCACCCAACATAAGCCCGGAACCCCATAACCTCAGAGTTCCAGGCCTTCTTCACTTATGCCTATCCTAAGAACCCGAGACCCCGAAGTCCGGAGGTAAATCAAATTTTATGCTTGTTATCAAAAACTGAGGATTTGCATTCTGCTTGCAGGTTTTAGTGGTTAGATGGACTCATCCTCCAGCAAAAGAGGCAAAGAAATTGATAGATTCCCAACCACCATGAAATACCATTATCAAGGACAGGTCTATGTTTCAAAGCTAGAGGATCAAATCAGATGGGTTACGGATACTAAAATTGGCCATATAGAAATTGAAGATATCAAGGCTCAATTGGACAAACCTAGTCTGGAGGCCCTCCACTGGAGAATCAAGAGGTCCGACCTAGTTGAAGCTACTATCTTCCCATAGTCATTACAGGCACCAGAGTTCATAATGACCATTGCCCCATTTTATAACCCAGAAACTAGAAAGTGCACAGATGCACAAGGAAAGACAGTCATAGACTTGTCTCCAGATATGCTTGGGTTCATCTTTGGAATCCCAACCAGGGAGGATGTATTTCTGTTAACTGAAGAAGAGGCCTTAAAGGAATGGAATGACAAAATACCAGCGAGTAAGAGGCACACAAATACAAACTGGTTAGAAGAAGAAAGAAAGACAAGAATCAAGGCAACAAAGATCCTAAGGGCGGATTTCAAAGAGCCTCAAAGAGACTTAATCATTATGCTAAGGAGGGCCTTTGGCAAGCCAGATTACAAGCTTTTTCATCCTTGGATGTTCCAATTCATGAGCACTATTTTAATAGGATTTAATAGGAAAACAATACTTTGATTGGCCGTAGATCCTCTCTGACAATATCTGTAAGCAGATGAAAAAAGTCTAGCATAATCAAAAGTTCTTTTTCATGTCATGTCATCTGGGTAGCCGCTAGAGCTGGAAAGTTTCCAGGGATACAAGTAGAAGGTCAATTAGGAGAGGAGGAAGGACAAAATAAGATATGGGAGTATTATGCTCAACTCACTCTAGCCAATGCAAAGACTCATTTTAAAATAGTTAATGATTCCTTCGTCTTTCCAATAATAATCAAATTGACTAGAGATGCAAGATATCGGATTAGCCTGGAGGCAATGGTTATCATCTGAGAGTGGGCATGCTGGTTTATCCAAAACCCACACTCTACTTACATCAAGGTTATCAGATTCATAGGAAACCCCATGCTGCTTCCCTGATACTGTAATGATAGGATAATTTTGCTAGAGTGTGTGAGGCATCTTGTGGGCCTCCAGTCACTTTTGTCATCAAAACACAAAGGAGGTATCGATTTCTCAGTATCTATTGGATACTTTGCATGTTCCAGAATACAAGTAGCAAAGTTAGTAGAACAAGAGCTTCAAGATTGGAACTTGAAAGAGTATGATCATTCTAGGGAGTTCTATGATCCCTACGGGAAACTTAAACAAGCTATGCCTAAGGAATATGAGGGGCACAGGCCTAGCTTGGAGGACTTTTGGGACAAACTTCAAGATAGTTTCGAGGTTAGGGAGAAGAACTATAGCATGTTATATGTGCCACAGGTAAGATATTTCAGAATCAAGACTAACCTCCCTAAAGACCTTAGGGATGATGGCGACTTACTTGATCCAACTTATAGGGAATCAGGGATAGATAAAATACCCCTCTCCCTAATAAAATGGTCTGCAAGTGAAGACACAAATATGGAGAAGGTCTCCCAAGTGGTCATCAATAGGACCAAGCAATGGTTATGCCAGAGGGTAAGGCCCAACGTCTTAAAGATGAAGCAGAAGGAATCCACTTCAGGGGTACCTAAGTCAAGGGGCCATAAGGAGTACGCTCGAAAGACAAGGTCAGCCTCGAGGAAAAATATGTCCACCGATCTAGGTGAAGAAGAAAAACCTCAAGAAAGCACTGAGGACTTACTGAAGAAACTCCAAGAAAAGATGAGGGAATTTGAATTATTAAAGAAGGTTGTGGATCTGGGAGTGACTGATGGATTGGGCACGGTACTACTTGCCAAAGTTCTCCCACCTAGGATGGCTATAGGGAACACTGAATGAGAGGGTACCCAAGAACAAGAAGAAAATATAGAAATTATTGAGGAGATACCCGCTCAGCCACCTTCATCAGATGCCACAAATGTTCTAGGCACCAGTGCCCCTGCACCACCACTAGTCAATATATCTGTAGGATAGCCCGGAGTGCAAGGCTTTAGACCTACCACTGAAGGAATTAAAGTTAGAAACCATGAGTCTGATTCAGATAAGGAGGAAGAGGATCTTGAGCAACAACGACTGCTAGAAGGCGAACAAGAAGGGGATGAGGCAAGAGACCTCCTGAATGAAAGACTAGTGTTAACCCCTCAAGATCAAGAGGACCTTCTTAAGGATATAGCAGCCGAGCAAGGAGAAACAAAGGTAGGTGATGAAGAAATGGCATTTAATGAGGAGGTCAGTGGAAAACTAGGAGTTACATAAGCAGCAAGCTCTCCAAACCAATTTAGCTCATCAAGTTATACTGCCTCAAGACCCCGGACAAAAGGAAGAAGAAGTAAGAGGTGGAGCAGAGGAATAGGCGGAGGTTCATATTATAATTGCAGATATACTGTCACATCAAGGTGACAAGGATGAAGATATACCGCAATGGCTGGAGTTTACCTTTGGGAAGAAAAAGAGAAAAGCAAAGCTCCCTAAGGTTACTCTGCAACAAGTAATCACCGAGGAGCCACCAAAGGCTAAGAAGCCAAAAACTGTTCATCACCTATCGAAAACTAGTTCCGGTGAAGTGATTGTAGATGTGACAGTTCCATCTCAGGATGAGGGACAAGCTTCTCCCAAATACCAAATATCACAGATAAATTTGGGCAAACAAACCAAGTGGGGGGAGTTAGATACTTTGGAGTTAGCCATGAGCTTCATCATGGGATGTGTGGAGGAGTATACTTCCAACGTGGAACTCAAAGCACAACTAGGAAAATATAAGCAATTGCTAATTGAAATTAGCAAACCTCTGGACTTGTGCAAAATTGATGACTTGCCTTCTACCTCATCACTGCCAGAGGAAGAAGTAAAAACATTAATGGAGATGAGGCGGGTGGCAGCTGTAGCCAAGTCATGGGCCCAAGTAAATACAGCCAAAATAAGATTATTTTTGTAAGATACTATGGGGATGTATAGTAAGGCGATACAAGTAGGAGCTTTGGTTTCCTGTTCCACATAATGGGAATGAAAGTTGAACATTTTCACCAAACAATTCCAAGTTTTGAAGAAGATATTGTGGCTAGGAGAAGAGACAGTGATAAAAGAGGACCTCTTAGGGGGTGACGACTATAAAAACTTATAGTCTTATGTATACATCTTGGAGCTGAAGATTGAAATATTTCAGCAATATATCAAGGATATGACCGATATTTGGGACCGTCTCCTTAGAGAAATTTTGTCATACAAGAATTTTGTAAAGAATATGCTTGGACCTTTTGTCCTTAGATTAGCTGGTACAAGAATAATGGACCAGCAACAAGTTTTGAATCACTAGGATGCATATGAAGCACAATACCTAGGATTCGCGGCCCAGTTTGATGTCACCCTTATGGATAGGTACACGTATCAGATTACTCAGTCTCAAGAGGTGGCACACACAGTGAAGGAGGTAGAGGAGGGGAGAACACATGCGGATGAAGTTTTGAAGAAGTATAAATTTAGAGTTAACAATGTAGTAGATCCTCCGGTTCAAGCAGTTGCATGTATAGTTGATAATTATAGAGCTTTTATCAAGAAATAAAGGATAAGCACACAATTGCTAAAGATGACAAAGATTTTTTTTATAAATCCTTAAATCTTGTATTTTTAACCGCGTCTCCTACTCGAGTTCCAATTTTGAGAGGAATTCTGCATGATTACGAAAACGTGGCTCACCTAGTAGGGTTTTCGTAGTGCTCATGTAGTCCCCATTTCGTAGTTGTTAAGTGGAGTGTCAAAACAAAAACTTGCAAATTAACTGCGACTCCAGTTTTAGTTCTTAATTTAGGGTAGGGTTATTTCCTAGATAGTAGGGTAAAAAACTTCTATAAATTGAGAAGTTGGATTCATTTGTAAGGGTCCCAAATTGATGATTTGTGGCCTACTTAGAGATTTTAGAATATTTTGCAGATTGTTAAGAAGTTGAGTTATTTTTGTTATACATTCATTGAGATTAATATGAGAAGAAAGTTGTAGATTGCCTGATCTACGTTTATATTCTACCAAATTGTTCTGTGTATTCTGGTAAAGTCTATTATTTGGAGTTAACAACGTGGTTTAATCTTTTTGTCTATCACTTTATGAATTATATTGTGCACGTCAGTGGTGTATGATAGTTATTGTGATAGGCCATATTGTTGATGATTTTATTTTCATAAATTTGTGAAATTGATGATTTTGCAGGTTTTCTGGAGGTCCATTGTTGAATGCTAACTTGGATAATATTTGATAATTGCTTAGATTGCAGGGAACTAATTGAGTAGTTCATTAAGCTATCATTATATTGGTCTTTATTGTTATTTTCTTGTTTCCCTTTACGCTTCACATTTTATTTCCCACAAAATCTTAAACCATGAAAAAACAAAAAGAAAGGAAGTGTAGTTACCCATAACCAACGAGATTTAGTTCTAACTAGCAGGCCCCTTTACAGGTATAACCACATCAACCATTGGGCTTCCCATCACCGTCGAGACCCGACTATAGAGACCTTGGAATAGTGAGTTTTCTGAACGTGTTACTTTTCAGGAGAGGTGGTGAGTGTTCATATTGGCTACCCGACTGTTGGCGGGGGTGTCAGAAAATAGTCATCAACAAAAATTGGTGCTAGAAGGAGGGCCAAGACTAATCCCCTCATTGATTAACCACATATGCTACTCCCAGGAGATGAATTGATGCCCTTTACCCAACCTAACGTCAATAGCGAGCAAGAGGAAATTCTTACCCAGCTATACGACTTTGCTTGGGATAGTACAAAAAATTATAACGATTGGCTACAAGCACGACAAGTCTTGGACAAAAAGAGACAAAAGGCTATACGTATAGAAGAAAAGGCACAAAGACAACTTAATCCTTAGGTGAACCCACAAGAAAATCCACAACCATCTCCTCAACCAGAAAATTGCGGTACTAAGATAGATCGTATATCAGCCTTCTCTCCCAAGAGATTCCATCGAGTCCTTAGGAGTGGTTCTTCACCATCCGACTTAGTAGAATTAAGACCTACCACTAGGTGGAAGAAGAACAAAGCTGAGAAACAACCCTCAACAGCTTCACCAGTACAGTCATCCATACTCAATGTAGGAGATCAATTGATTCCTAGTCCTCAGCCTATCGCTGCACCTTTTGTGACTCAATGTCCACCGTCACCACCTTTAATGGCCTACTTCAAGAAAGACACCACACCACTAGGAAACATACCAGGGGGTATACATGACCTACCTAGAAACCCGGATAAATTTTGCAGCAAGTTTTACTATTTAGGGGGACGAACGACTGATGAACATATTGAAGCATTCAAAGATGCGAATGTTCGTAATCATATTGAACACCAAGATGTAGTATGTAGACTCTTCCCATATTCACTTGGGGAGAATGAATACAATTGGTACTTAACCTTACCTGCAAACTCCATCGCAGGTTGGGACCTCTTGGAGAAGGCCTTCATTGATCAATTCTGAGTGTACATAGACCTCAAGACACTATACCACCAATTCGCTTCTCTTAAGAAATCACCAAATGAGCCATTAATGAATTTTAATAGTAGCTTCCAAAGGGAATTCAAGAGGCTACAAACCCCTTACCAGGTAGCGCCTAACATAACCATTGACTCATATCTAAGAGCTATTGACCCTTGGACTACTATGTTTATTAAGAAGAGTGTTCCTCAAGATCAAAGGGACACCTTGGCGAAAGTCTTCACATTAGCAATTAGCATGAATCATGAGTGGAAACAAACCCCGGGAGGGATCATATATAATTTACCTATAGGGATGAATCAAGGAAACTACAATCAACTCCCAAGTGTACCCTCATCTCTACTTGTAGGTGCCCCAACGATGAAACCCATGCCAATCTATGCACCCTAACCTCAGGCAAATCAATAGTTTGCTGCTCAAGCGTCGACTTGGCAAAATGGTACCAATACCACCCCCGCTCAAACACAATATGTTGGTCAAGCGCAAGTCAGAAATCAACAATTTGACAATATTAATTCAGCGAACCAACCTCCAACTATGACACCTAAGAATCAAGGATCCCATATATCCGCTGAAGTAGAAGCCTTAAAGAAAATGATCTCACAAGTTACTTCAAACTTCAGCCAACTAAAGATGAATCCTCTAGGAGGGTATAATCAATCCCAACCATATAATAATCAATGGAACTACAATAACCAGAACCAAAATTAAAGGTACAACAATAAACCCTATAATAGGCTGTGGAATACAGGTCCAAATAATAGTGGGGTGAACCATGATCACCCCGATGCACGAGATAACCCAAACCACACACAAAGTGTTAACCTTGCCGATATGAACTTTCTAACAAATTGGTGCAGGTTGCATGACACAGCTGTGCATTCTGAGATTAATTGTGCTCAGTTCAAGAAAATCATAAGAATTGCTCAAGCTGACTCTGAGCCCAAAGATTGTTCCAATGATGAACCTGATAAGGTTAATACTGCCATGCTGGTCGATACTTTCCTGTGTAGAGAATTTCAGGCTGAAGCTGAAGGTGAACCATGTGTCTACGATGCTCAAGCCTTTTTAGACCAGGAACAACTACAATCTTAGGAGTCAAGGTAAAGCTCCATTAATGGAGCCACCTCCCCCGACAGGTGGGTTTGTACCTCTTGACGCTAATGCAAGAAACAATCCCCATCCTCCTCAGGCTTTCCAAGGAACACACCCTAGACAAGCTCAAGGGAAAGATTATGTTCTGAAAGGATCATTTGACGTTGCTAAGGAGATGGAAAGGACTGCCACCACTATGTCCTTAATGGAAGAATTGAGATATTGCCCTGAATAGAAGAGGGATCTCCTTAGAAAGTTAGAATTATTAGAATCACAGAGCAATGAGGTTAAGATGGTAGACTTTAATGAAGTCGACACCACTGTCAGTAGTGATGCAATAGAAAATCCACCATTTTTACTGAGTTTGAAGATATGTGGGAAGAATTTACATAGCTATTTGGTAGATTCAAGAGCTTCAGGAAATGTAATGCGCTACTCTATATGTCAGCAGCTTGGACTTCAACCAATACGTGCAAATAGTAAGGTGGTGCAACTAGACAAAACATAAGTTAACGTCATTGGAGAATTGAAAGATGTATACATCCAGTTAGGTGCTGATCCCCGAATATCTCATTATATTAACATTCAAGTGGTGGATATTCCAGAAGTATATGAGATCCTCCTTAGTAGGGATTGGTCCAAGACGTTGGGAGGATATTTCTCAACTTGTTTCACGTACTTATGGCTTCCATGGAAAGGAGTAAGCAACCAGATCCAAATTGATAGCGAGCCTAAATTGAAGAAATTAGTCACAGATTATGGTGCTCTCAATGAAGTGGAGTTTGCTAAAGTAAGCCTAGGAGTTTACAGGGTCAATGAGATTCTTAGTTTCTCTGCACCAACTCCTCTTCAATTATTTCAAGCAGACAAGACCGCATATAGAAGGCAGGTCAAAGAGTTCGCTACAACACTACAACAAGAAATGTGTTTATTAGGAGACACTATGAAGATACAATAGTTGTTGCTTCCGAAATGGTGTCAGATACATCATGAGGAGCACTCAGAAGTTTCATGTATCCCATGTCAGAATGAGATTACAAAGTTGATGAGTTCGGTTCTATATGAAGAAGATGATCATACCATCAATATGGAGGAAGTTCAAGGTCTAACTTGTGAAGGATTAGAGCCCCAAACAATTGACCCTGTAGACAAGACTACCTTACCTTAAGAATACAACCAGAAGATTCTTGCAGTCGAGATTGTTAAAAACAAAGAGGAAGATATTCCTCTTGAGCCAAAGAAAGAAGAAACACAATCTAAACTTCAACCTCAATTAGAATAGGTTGTTCCTAACACTAATGAAGTGTTTATGCAACCAAAAATTGAACAACCTCAATTATCACAAGGTCTCAAGTTTGAGAAGCAGCAATCCCCTCCGAATTCTAACCCGATCATTGACCCAAAGGTGAAAAATGTGAAGAGACTAAATATGGTTTTTAAAGTTTGATGGGTCAAGGTCCAAGAAAGGCAATGGAGCAGGCATAGAGTTAACTAACCCAAAAGGGAAAACCCTTTTATCTTCTTACCAACTCCAATTCCCTTATACTAATAACATGAAGGAGTACGAGGCCTTAGTTAGAGGATTACTTTTTGCTCATAAGAAGGGGGCAAAGTGTTTGAAAGTCCAATGAGATTCTAAGTTAGTGGTTAAACAAGTGTGAAGCCAATATGCGTGCCATGAAAAAAGGTTAGCAGCATATCCAAATAGAGTGTGGGATTTGATTGAATATTTTGATGCTTTCGATATTCAACTGGTATCTAGGAAAGTCAACAGAATACCTGATGTGCTGGTCATAGCTACCAGTACATTAGAACCAGTAAACCAATCCCCTTTAAAGAAGTTCTTGGTGGAATTAATCTCTATACCTGTTGTACCTAGTAATATCAAACACTTCCAAGTCTTCCGGGATGATGCCCACATTCTAGCCTTTCTTGCCAATTCAGGGGCTTTTGAAGATCAAATTATTGATGAGGAAGACAAATTGGATGATCTTAATATCGAAGGTAATATTGATATTTTGGATTTACCAACTAATGTTATTCCTAAAGGGATGGTCACCTTAGAGAGAGTTTTTGATTTAGACCCTAGAGTAAAGGAGAGACTAATGATGGATTCAGATGCTGAGAAGTACGAGCCCCATAATATTGGTCCAGAAGGACAAGAGAGGATTGTCTATATTGGGAAGATTTGCACTCAAAATGAAAGAGAAAAACTGATACAGATCTTGAAAGAGTTCATCGATGTAATAGCATGGGGGTATGAAGATTTAAAGACATTCAATACAACAATTATCACCCATGTGATTCCCCTAAAACCTAATATAAAGCCATTCCAACAAAAAACAATGTCCGGTCAATGCACTAATAGAACCCTTGATTTTCAAGGAAGTACAAAAGTTACTTTCCGCTAAGATTATTTTCCGGTATGACATTCTACTTGGGTTGATAATTTGGTACCAGTGTGGAAAAAGAATGGAGAAATACGGCTTTGCGTGGACTTTCGCAATCTTAACAAAGCCTTTGAGAAAGATAATTACCCGCTCCCTTCTTTGGATGAAGTATTACAAATAATAAATGGTTCGCAAATGATGTCATTTTTAGATGATTATTCAGGATATAACCAGGTATTGGTGAACTATGAGGATCGTATGAAGACAATGTTTAAGAAAAAGTGGGGAACATATGCGTACAAAAGAATGCCATTCAGGTTGATTAATGCTAGGGCAACCTTCCAACGAGCGATGGATACAAATTTCAAGGAATTGATTGGAAAATGCGTTATTATCTATATGGCCGATTTGACGATATTTTCCAAGGTCAGAGAAGACCACCTAGACCACCTCCAAAAGGTATTGGAGATATGTTGGAGATATGGGATTTCCCTTAACCCCAAGAAATGTGTGTTTGGAGTGGCTGAAGGAAAGCTACTTGGCCACGTAATCTCTGAGAGGGGGATATCTATAGACCCAGATCGGGTAGAAGCATTATTGAAGTTACAAATTCCCAATAGTAAAAATGAGATGAGATCTTTCTTTGGGAAGATCAATTTTGTTAGAAAGTTTATTACTGGGTTTGCAGAAATAGTCAAGCCCTTGAATGAAATGATGAAGAAGGATGCTAAGGTTGAATGGACATCTGAAGAAAAAGAGGCTTTTGCCCAGAACAAGAAATCCATCGCCGAAGCTCCTGTGCTAACTAGCTCTAATTACGTGCTACCATTTTACATATATTCTTTTGCTTCACTAAACTCAGGAGCGACTGTGTTGACGTAGAGACAAGCAAGGGACGAGAAGCCTATTGCATTTATGAGCTCTCCTTTCAAAAGTGTTGAGGTTAGATATTCTTCTCTTGAAAAATAGGCCTTTGCATTGGTAAGAGCAGTCAAGAAGTTTAGGCATTACATCTCGAGGAGTAAAATTTATGCGATTGTACCTGACCAAGCAGTGAATTCACTACTCATGCAGTCTGAACTGGGAGAACATCGAGGGAAATGGATGGAAATATTGCAATAATTTGACTTAGAGATGCATCCAATGAAATTGGTCCAAGGCCAAGGATTGTCTCAGGCAATGGCGACTGACATCCCTCAAATCTAGTGCCAACAGTATACGTTGAAGTCATTCAATTAGGACCCCTGGTACATGGATTTGGTATTTATATTATTGAATAATAGGTGTCCTGAGGGGTTGAACCACACAAAGATGAGCATTAAGGCTCAAAAGTGCCAATTATATGATCAAGGATTCAACACTCTATAGAAAAAATTATGAAGGTATCTACCTTCGGTGCCTTGATCATCGAGAAGCCCATAATATGATTGAGGAATTTCATGAGAAATATGGTATAGGTCATGGGTCAACGGATGCCACTGCACATGAAATCTTGAAGGCTAGATATTATTGGCCTAACATATTTAAGGATACTCATGAGCATGTTCGTCACTACCATACATGCCAAACTACTGCCTCTAGAGAAAGAAATCCCGCTATGCCTCTCCAACCAGTGTTCGAGGTAAGACCTTTTGCTCAATGGGCACTATATTTTGTAGGTGTTATTAATCCTAACTCATCTACAAGACATAAGTTTTTTCTTATGGCAATGGATTATTGTACCTGATGGACAGAAGCCATTGCATGCCAGGATGCTACTCCTGAGGTGGTCTTGAAATTTATTGAAGAGCATATTGTCACCAGGTTTGGTATGCCATTCGCTCTGGTATGTGACAATGGTCTCGCTTTTACTTCTGCACAGTTGATGCAACGGTCATACAAATATAAAGTGATATTAAAATTTTCATCCAACTATTACCCGCAAGGTAATGGAGTAGCTGAATCCATGAACAAGAACATCCTAGATGTCATCAAGAAGCTACTTGAGAAAAACCCCAGGGATTGGCATAATAAATTGAGATACGCCTTATGGGCTGATCGAACTAGAGTAAAAGCCACCTTGGGAACTTCTCCATATTAACCCCTGTTTTCCCAATCAACTTACAAATATCGGTCCTCTAATTAATGAAAGAACTTGACATTAAGGATCAGGTAGAGGTACGCCTCTTAAATTTATTAAGACTTGATGAAAAAAGGATTAATATGCTACAACACTTTGCCAACCACCAAGCCGTTGTTAAGCGATGGTTTGATAAAAGGGCCAACGTGAAAGCTTTTTGGAGAACTGGTACCATTGCCCATCAATGGTCAGTTCCTCAAGTATTACTTTGATTAAATCCTCAATAAAGCTTGACTTGTTGTATATAGTAGTTAGTTGTTTTATTTTTTATTTTATTTTTTCTTCATTTTTTTTTTTTTTTTTTTTTTGCTGCATGCTTGTTTCCCTTGTGTTTTTGCTTGTTTGTTCATTTTGTTTGTTGAGTCAGGATATACATATTTTGTTCTCAAAGATTCTAAAAGGAAGGTATCCTTTGCATAACATCTTGCCCAATTCTAAGAGACTTCAACTCTCTGCTATTTACGACTTCATTGTCATTTGGTTAAGTTTGAAACTTTTGTCTATATTCATTCAAAGTGGTATATAATCGTTTAAATATGATTTGAGTTTTGACTTTCAATTGGAAAAGGCTAGCTTGATAAACTCAGCACTAACGTCATATTAAGGTACATCAGAAAGTTTTGTAAGATATCAGATAAACTGGTTTTCAAGTGAAAAATCTGAAGTCAAGGTGTTTCATGTTAACCACCATGGCTCCCAACCCAGTTATATAACTTCAATGTTTGAAAGTTTCTGAAAAGGGTACCGAAGAAAGGAGTCATTCTCTATATCCTATAATGTTTTCAAAAAGAGAGAGAGAGAGAGAGAGAGAGAGAGAGAGAGAGAGAGAGAGAGAGAGAGAGAGAGAGAGAGAGAGAGAGAGAGAGAGAGAGAGAGAGAGAGAGAGAGAGAATAAATGATTCTCTTAAGCAACTCAAATGGGTGTTTCAAGTAACCTCCACAGGGGCTATGGATGCATGGCTGGTAGTGGAGCACTGTTTGACGGGAGCCAGAGTTATCTCTATCAAGGCTATAGACACCCGACTAGCAGTAGAGTTATGCTCGGGATGACCTTGCACGAAACATGGTTAATGACTTCATCTATGTGTCTTGCGCCTAGTTTCCTTTGATTATTTGCATTATTGAAATGATGGAGTAACAAATCATATGCACGCACTTAAGAGTTAATCATGTCTATTTCCATTCTTGGTTGTTTGTTCATTGCTTCACTCATCTTTTACTCTTATACATCCTTTTGAATGATAATAGCCTTAGGTGTTGGGTTAACCAGAGATTTTGAAGTTCTAAATTGCCTATAGTCATTTTTCCTAGATAGTTGCCATTTGTTATGCCTAGTATATCTATTTCCCCGTTAGTCTCCTTGAGTCAAAATTTGGGTCCCCTTTTGTTTTCCTTTTGGTTTTGACCTCAAAACTCTGGAGTCCCGAGGTCCCTTTGCTTTCCTTTTGGTTTTGACCTCATAACTCTGGAGTCCTAGAGTCCTAAGGTCCCTTTGCTTTCCTTTTGGTTTTGACCTCGGAATTCCGGAGTTTCGGAGTCCTGAGGTCCCTTTTCTTTCCTTTTGGTTTTGACTTTGGAACTTCGGAGTCCTGAGATCCCTTTGCTTTCCTTTCGGTTTTGACCTCAGAACTCCAGAGTCTCGGAGTCCCGAGGTCCCTTTTCTTTCCTTTCGGTTTTGACCTCAAAACTTTGGAGTCCCAAAGTCCCGAGGTAGGGGCCTCCTTTTTCTTGCTTTGGAACCCTGGACCCACAGAGTTCCGGGGTAGGGTGTTCCTTTTTGTCGAGCTCGGAACCTCTAGACCCCGGAGTCCCGAGGTCGTGTTTAAGGCCTTCATACGGATGGACTTGGGGTAATATATAAATAGAGATGATGGACTTTTCAATTTCATTTGTGCATCCACAGCTCCTCCTCCCTAGCTCCAAGTCACGAACCTCCGGACCTTCAAGTTTTCCTTGGCATTTTCAGGCATTTTGATTCACCAGGTTGGTGATTTTTCTTGCTCATGTTGGTGGTTTCTAGATTAGATTTTTCTTTCCTCGTTTGTTTTGTGATTGTTGGTTTTTGTTTATTTTTTTTGCGTGCCTTTGTTTTCACGTGCCCTAGTTTTTCAGCTCGGAACCTTGGAACCCCAGAGTTCCGGGTAACTCTTAAGCCCGTAACCCCGAACCCCCAGAGTTCTGGGTAGCTCTTAACCCCAGAACCCCGGACCCCCAAAGTTTTGGATAGCTCTCAACTCGGAACCCCAGAACCCTGGAGTTCCAAGTGTCTTCCACTTAGGCATAAGCTCAGAACCCCGGACTCCCAGAGTTCCGGGATTTCTTTTGCACCCAACATAAGCCCGGAACCCTGAAGTTCCGTGCATTCTTCACTTATGCCTATCCCGGAACCCCGGTACCCGAAGTCCCAAGGTAAATCAACTATTATGCTTGTTATCAAAAACTAAGGATTTGCGTTCTACTTGCAGGTTCGAGTGGTTAGATGGACTCATCCTCCAACAAAAGAGGCAAAGAAATTGATAGACTCCCAACCACCTTGAAATACCATTATCAAGGATAGTTCTATGTTTCAAAGCTAGAGGATCAAATCAGATGGGTTATAGATACTGAAATTGGCCAATAAAAATTGAAGATATCAAGGCTCAATTGGACAAACCTTGTCTGGAGGCCCTCCACTAGAGAATCAAGAGGTCTAGCCTAGTTGAAGCTACTATCTTCCCACAGTCATTACATGCACTAGAGTTCATAATGACCATTGTCCCATTTTATAACCCAGAAACTAGAAAGTGCACAAATGCACAAGGAAAGAGAGTCATAGAATTGTCTCCAGATATGCTTGGGTTCATCTTTGGAATCCCAACTAGGGAGGATGTATTTCTATTAACTGAAGAAGAGGCCTTAAAGGCATGGAATGAGAAAATATAAGCTAGTAAGAGGCACATGAATACAAACTGGTTGGAAGAGCAAAGAAAGAGAAGACTCAAGGCAACGAAGATCCTAAGGGAGGATTTCAAAGAGCCTCAAAGAGACTTAATCATTATGCTCAGCAAGGCCTTTGGCAAGCCGAATTGCAAGCATTTTCATCCCTGGATGTTCCAACTCATGAGCATTATTTTAATAGGAAAACAATACTTTGATTGGCTGCAAATCCTCTCTAAAAATATCTGTAAGCAGATGAAAGAAGTTCAACATACTCAAAAGTTCTTTTTCACATCATATGTCATCTGGGTAGCCGCTAGAGCTTGAAAGTTTCCAAGGCTACAAGTAGAAGGTCTATTGGAAGAGGAGGAAGGATAGAAGAAGATATGGGAGTATTATGCTCAGCTCACTCTAGCCAATGCAAAGACTCATTTTAAAAGAGTTAATGATGCCTTTGTCTTCCCAATAATAATCAAATTGACTGGAGATGTAGGATATCGTATTAGCCCGGAGGCAATGGCTATCATTTGAGAGTGGCAATGTTGGTTTATCCAAAACCCACACTCTACTTACATCAGGTTTAGCGGATTCACAGGAAACCCAATGCTGCTGCCCCGATACTGCAATGATAGGATAATTTTGCTAGAGTATGTGAGGCAGCTTGTGGGCCTCCAGTCACTTTTGTCTTCAAAACACAAAGTAGGTATCGATTTCTCAGTATCTATTGGATACTTTGCATGTTCCAAAATACAAGTAGCGAAGTTAGCAGAACAAGAGCTTCAAGATTTGAACTTGAAAGAGTATGATCATGCTAGGGAGTTCTATGATCCCTACGAGAAACTTAAAAATGCTATGCCTAAGGCATATGAGGGGCACAGGCCCAGCTTGGAGAACTTTTGGGCCAACCTTCAAGATAGTTTCAAGGTTAGGGAGAAGAAATATAACAGGTTATCTATGCCATAGGTAAGAGATTTTGGAATCGAGACTAACCTCCCTAAAGAGCTTAGGGATGATGGAAACTTACTTGATCCAACTTATAGGGAATCAGAGATAGATAAAAGGCCCCTCTCCCCAATAAAATGGTCTGCAAGTGAAGACACAAATATGGAGAAGGTCTCCCAAGTGGTCATCAACAGGACCAAGCAATGGTTACGCTAGAGGGTAAGGCCCAACGTCTCAAAGGCGAAGCAGAAGGAATCCACTTCAGGGGTACCTAGGTCAAGGGCCCATAAGGAGTACGCTCGAAAGACAAGGTCAACCTCGAGGCAAAATACGTCCACCGATCCAGGTGAAGAAGACAAACCTCAAGAAATCACTGAAGACTTATTGAAGAAACTCCAAGAAAAGATGAGGGAGTCAGAATTATTAAAGAACGCTGCAGACTTGGGAGTGACTGATGGATTGGGAGTGGTACCACTTGCCAAAGTTATCCCAACGAGAACAACTATAGGAAACATTGAAGGAGAGGGTACCCAAGAACAAGAAGAAAATATATAAATTACTGAGGAGATACCCGCTCAGCCACCTTCAACAGATGCCACAAATTCTCTAGGCACCAGCGCCCCTGCACCACCACTAGTCAATATATCCGGAGGGCAGCCCAGAGTGCAAGGCTTCAGACCTACCACTGAAGGAATAAATGTTAGAAGCCTCAAGTCTGATTCGGATCAAGAGGAAGAGGATCTTGAGCAACAACGACCGCTAGAATGTGAACAAGAAGGGGATGAGGCAGGAGACCTCCTCAATGAAAGACTAGTGTTAACTCCTCAAGATCAAGAGAACCTTCTTAAGGATATAGCAGCCAAGTAAGGGGAAATAGAGGTAGATGATGAAGAAATGGCATTTAATGAGGAGGTCAGTGGCAAACTAGGAGATTTACATAAGAAACAAGCTCTCCAAACCAATTTAGCTCATAAAGTTATACCGCCTCAAGACCCCGAGCAAACGGAAGAAGTAAGAGGCGGAGCAGGCAAAGGTTCATATTATAACTATGGATATACTGTCACATCAAGGTGACAAGGATGAAGATATACCGCAATGGCTGGAATTTACCTTTGGGAAGAAAAATATAAAAGAAGACCTCCCTAAGGTTACTTTGCAACAAGTAATCACCAAGGAGCCACCAAAGGCTAAGAAGCTGAAAACTGTTCATCACCTATCAAAAACTAGTTCCGGTGAAGTGATTGTAGATGTGGCAGTTCCATCTCAGGACAAGGGACAAGCTTCTCCCAAATACCAAATATCACAGTTTAATTTGGGCAAACAAACCAAGTGGGGGGAGTTAGATACTTTGGAGTTAGCCACGAGCATCGGCAGAGGACGTTTAGAGGAGCATACTTCCAACGTGGAACTCAAAGCACAACTAGGACAATATAAGTAGTTGCTAATTGAAATGAGAAAAACCCTGGACTTGTGCAAAACTGATGACTTGCCTTCTACCTCATCACTGCCAGAGGAAGAAGTAAAAGCGTTAATGGAGGTGAGGTGGGTGGCAGCTGAAGCCAAGTCATGGGCCCAAGTAAATACGGCCAAAATAAGATTATTTTTGCAAGATACTATGGGGATGTATAGTAGGGCGGTACAAGTAGGTGAAGCTTTGGCTTCCTATTCCACACAATTGGAATGAAAGTCGAACATTTTCACCAAACAATTCCAAATTTTGAAGAAGATATTGTAGCTAGGGGAAGAGACGGTGATAAAAGAGGACCTCTTAGTGGATGACGACTATAAAAACTTACAGTCTTATGTATACATCTTGGATCTGAAGATTGAAATGTTTCAGCAATATATCAAGGATATGACCAAGATTCCGGACCCTCTCCTTAGAGAAATTTTATCATACGAGAATTTTGTAAAGAATATGCTAGGACCTTTTGGCCTCAGATTAGTTGATACAGGAATAATGGACCAGCAACAAGTTTTGAATCAATGGGATGCATATGAGGCACAACACCTAGGACCCGTGACCCAGTTTGATGTCACCCTTATGGACAGGTACACGTATCTGATTACTCAGTGTCAAGAGGTGGCACATACAGTGAAGGAGTTAGAGGAGGGGAGAACACATGCAGATGAAGTTTTGAAGAAGTATAAATTTAGAGTTAAGCATGTAGCAGATCCTCCGGGTCAAGCAGTTGCATGTATAGTTGATAATTATAGAGCTTTTATCAAGAAATAAAGGATAAGCACACAATTGCTAAAGATGACAAAGATTTTTTTTATAAATCCTTAAATCTTGTATTTTTAACCACGTCTCCTACTCGAGTTCCAATTTTGAGAGGAATTCTGCATGATTACGAAAACGTGGCTCACCTAGTAGGGTTTTCGTAGTGCTCATGCAGTCCCCATTTCATACTTGTTAAGTGTAGTGTCAAAGCAGAAACTTGTAAGTTAACTGCAACTCCTAGTTTCAGTTCTTAATTTAGGGTAGGGTTATTTCCTAGATAGTAGGGTAAATAACTTCTATAAATAGAGAAGTTGGATTCATTTGTAAGGGTCCTAAATTGATGATTTGTGGCCTACTTAGAGATTTTGGAATATTTTGCAAATTGTTAAGAAGTTGAGTTATTTTTGTTATACATTCATTGAGATTAATATGAGAAGAAACATTGCCCAATCTACATTTATATTCTACCAAATTATTATGTGTAATCTGGTAACGTCTATTATTTGGAGTTAGCAACTTGGTTTAATATTTTTGTCTATCCCTTTATGAATCATATTGTGCACGTCAGTGGTTTATGAGAATTATTGTGATAGGCCATATTGTTGATGATTTTATTTTCATAAATTTGTGAAATTGATGATTTTGCAAGTTTTTTGGAGGTCCGTTGTTGAATGCTAACTTAAATAATATTTGATAATTGCTTGGATTGCAGGGAACTAATTGAGTAGTTCATTAAATTGTCATTATATTGGTTTTTATTGTTATTTTCTTGTTTCCCTTTACGCTTCGCATTTTATTTCCCAAAGAATCTTAAACCATAAAAATACAAAAAGAGAGGAAGTGTAGTTACCCATAACCAGCGAGATTTAGTTCTAACCAGTAGGCCCCTTTACAGTTATAACCACATCAACCATTGGGCTGCCCATCACCGTCGATATTCGACTATAGAGACCTTGGAGTAGTGAGTTTTTCGAACTCGTTACTTTTTAGGAGAGGTGGTGAGTGTTCACACTGGCTACTTGACTATTGGCGGGGGTGTCAAAAATAGTCATCAACACAACCCTATCACATAACATTTCCATAGACTCTGCCTTATCCTGGAAGATACACCTATTTCTCTCTTTTTCAGCTTTCCCACACCACTATTGAGGGCGAGATAGTCCATATGCTAGAAAGAACTGATTTTATATGCTCCACAAACCAACTCTTAAACATGTCAACCACCTTCTCTGGAAGAGGGACTTCCCACCCCAGTTTGCATAAGAGGAACTTCCATACACACTATGCCATTTAACATTGTAGTAGCAGGTGATCCAAAGATTCATCATCCACTTTGCACATAATGCATTGGAATGGTCCATTAAAGCTCAATCTACTCAACGTGGCCCCCATTAAGATTCTCTTCTTCAACACTAACCATGCAAATACACCTGCGTTCAGGAAGCATTTGGAGCTCCAATAGAGCTTATATGACCACTCCTTGTTAACCACAATGTTTTCAATGATCTTATAGCCCAGTTTGACCGAATAAGTCATAGATTTTGACCCACACCATTTTAAGACATCCTCTTTTCAGGAAAGATATAGTCTATACTCACCAAGAATATCGACAAAGGAAGCCTGCAAAGGGGGAGACATGGCAAGTGTTTCAACATACTTCCAAACCCATTCTTCCACACCATTCCTCCTAACTTTGACCATGTAATCACTAACCTTAGAACCCCATTGGATCTCAGCCACTTGCCTAATATTCTCCACATTAGTTCTCACTAGAGCCAGAGAAGGTCTTCCATCTCATGAATCAACCCAAAAATTGGCTTTCTCCCCATTCCCCAACTGCCATGTTATATGCTCTTTAATAACTTTCCTACAGGAAGCAAGGAAGTTCCAAATTGCCGATCCTTTCGGGAGTTCTCGTAAAGATTCTTTCCTTGCTAGTGAAATTGAGGTATTTGTGCTTCAAAATTTGAACCCACTTCGGGTTCAGTTTTGAATACATTTGCCAGATTTATTTAGCACCCATCGCTTTATTCAAAAGACTCCATTTTCTCAGCCTTGCACCCCTTGACATCTCTAGTTGGCAAACCTTGTCCCATGCCACCAATGGAATCTTATCTTTCTCACTCTTTCTATTCCAAAAGAACTTTCTCATACACTGATTAATGGCTTTGACAACTTTCTTAGGAATTTTTAAACACATCATAGAGTAAATTGGAATTGTAGAAAGAATCGATTTCAAAAGAAATAGCCTACCTGCCGAGGTAAGCCATTTTCTCTTCCAACCTTTGAGTTTATTGACACAATTGTCCATTAATTTGTGCCACAATCCTACCTGATTTGGGCCCCCCAAAAGTGGAGTACTTAAAAACCTTCCCAGAAGGCTCTCGTACTTAACACCCTAAATCCTAACTATATCACTCTACTTCCCTAAAGCCGTGTTAAAAAAGAAAACATCAGAATTTGAAAAATTCACCTACTGGCCTGAAGCATCACAGAAAGAGTCTATTGCTTTCCTTATGGTATGAGCTTCCATGAGAGAGGCATCTCGAAAGAGAATTGTGTCATCATCAAATTGTTGATGGGAGACCGGGTCAAGACCAGCCGCAATACTAATCTCTCTCCATTGTCCATTACATAGGTCAATTGCTTGATATACCTCTCCAAGACCTCAGCCAAAATAATGAAAAGGAAGGGGGAGAGAGGGTCCCCTTTCCGTAGGCCATGAGAAGTTTGAAATAAGCCTTGAGGGCTCCCATTGACAATGACTGAGACCCAAGGGATATCAATGCAAGCTTTCACCAAATTCAATCAATGAGAAGAGAAGCCAAATCGATCCAAAACTCGAAGAAGGAAGTCACGATCCACCATATCATATACCTTCCTAATATCCAGGTTAATCAACATACGATCAACCTTGGCTCTCCTAACTATGTGAATAGCTTCATGGGAAATAATAATTTCTTCAACTATTGATCTCCTAGGAACAAAACCACTCTGTTCTTCTAAGATGATTAGCTTCAAAAGAGGTTTCAACCAGTTCATAATAATTTTGGTGATTATATTATACAAAGTATTGCATAGTGAGATTGGTCTAAAATCACCAAAGGAGTCAGGATTCTCAACTTTAGGGAGTAAGGCGATGAAGTCCAATTAAGTTATTTAGCCACTTGAGCACTCTCCCTGGCCTCTTCCACAATTGCCCAAACATCAAAATCAACCACTTCCCAAAAATGTTGATAGAAAAAGGTAGGAAAATTGTCCGGCCCAAGGGCCCTTGTCTCTTAACATCGAAAAAATAACCTTCCTTACCTCTTCCAAATGAACTGGTCTGCACAAAACTTGGTTCTAACTGTCAGAAATCACATAAGGAATATGCCCAAGTAGTTGATCCTATTGTTGAATGTTCAAATTGGTATTCTTCTTGAAAAGCTTACTGAAAAATCCACTGCTTCCTTATTGATATCTTCCACCTTGTCCAAAATAATGTTCTCCCTGCTTCTAATAGATGTCACCTTATTCCAAGATCATCTTATCTTCATCGAGTTATGAAAAAACTTTGTCTCTATCACCTTCCTTCAGCCATCCTTGATGGGACTTTTGCTTCCAATACACCACTTCCCTTGCTAAGATTTTATTATATTTGGACTTCAAGATACTTTCCTTGTTAAAGGTATCAATCATCATACCTTGGTCCATAATGATCTCCTGAATCTCCTCTAATTCAACTTCAATAGCAGCTTTATCTACAAAGATATTCCCAAATTTGAGTCGATTCCATTCCTTAAGTTTCCCTTTGAGAAACTGCAGCTTCTTAAAAAATTTGAAAGCCTTTGAGCCATAAATATCCAGGGCTTCCGCCCACCAAGTCTTGATTAAGTCCCTCAACCATATTTTCTCAAATTTGAAGGGATATCTAACCGGAGCACTGTCCAACCCCACAAGAAGCTCCACCAGAAAATGATCAAAGACAACAATTGGTTTTATAGCAGCTTCAAATATTAGCGACATATTATCTTGGTTACCCCCCAGGAAAAATATATCCAACTTTTTGGCAATGTGCCCCCCCCCCCCCCCCACTCTGTGGTTAGACCAAGTATAAGTTCCACTATTAGTTTTGATCTCTCTCAGCCTATTCTTAGAGACAAAATGTCAGAAGTCAACTTGTGAAGTAGTTACAACAACTTTACCCCCTTTGTAGTACCCCTTCCCTAATCAAATTTTTAAATCCGGTTTGACCTTGGTTGAATTTTAAGTGGCTTTCTTGGATGGTTGATTTACTATGTTGTAATATTATAGTTAGGTATTATGCTTAATTTGTGTACCCATAAATATTGATTTTGCATCGATTATTATGTATGATTAGTCATTCTTTTGATTCATGTTAATTAACCCTGAGCTAACACTTTCATTCAATATATATGTATGCATGTGTGGTTCATGGTTGTAGGAGATTGTAGGTACAATACTGCATAGGTATGAGGTTCGTCTCCACCTGGCTTCGCAGGTTCAAGTGTACCTTTTTGGTCCAAAGGGATTGGTTTAGGTAGTCGTAAGACCCTACGTTTTACCCTAGTCATGCTCAAGTGAGCATCGTCAATCGTCCGTCAGTTTCCCCTTTGGTTGGGTATGCGGGTCATGTATTTGTTTGGTTTTCTTGGGTTACATGTCGTGCATTTGGTAAAAAATGATTATTAAATCCCAAGTATTTAATTAGATTAAATGTGTTTTTACGGATTCGTTAATTAAAGGGACTAAATTAAATAGGACCCCTTTGTGTGATTAATAAATAATTAGATTGCTAAATTCATATTTGTAGCAAGTTTGGTTAAATGGTTCTTTTTAAATGATGAATTATTTTAGTTTATGCATTTTGAAAAAAAAGGTTAATTAGAAATTGGAAAATAAATATTTTACCCTCTTTGGCATTTTGGAAAGAGAAATGTTAGTTTTAATTTGTTTGAGAAAATCATTTTGGGAAAAAAAGCAATTTTTGCTTATTAAATTGTTTGGAAAATGATTTTTATTTGGTTGAAAATAATTTCAACCTAAAAATAGATTTTTGGTCAAAAAAATTCCTTTTAACCTAGGTTTTCAAAAATATTTGGGAGAGTTGTTTTTGGAATGGAAAATTTTGTGCATTTGTGGGAGAAGAAATTTCTTGAGCGTGCAAGTTGGGCTCTTCAACAAATCACTTCCAGGATTGCACATGGAGGTAGGATTCTAGTTAATTTTCTTTGTTTTCAAGAAATTTACTAATTTGTTTTGGAAGAAATCTCTATGTGGTTTGATTTGATAATCTTTTAGATTTATGGAATGACAAGAGTTTAGTTAAATTTCAGAATTAAAACCCTCTTTGCTACCTTTTCCCACTTCCAAATCAGACTCTTACTTGGTCAAATTGATTTCAAAATCAATTTTTTTTGGGTTGGCTTTTCACAATACAATTTTGTTAAAATTCCAAATAAATGCATTCAATTTAGGTTTTAAACTGAGAAAGTTATGTTTGTGCTTTGTTGAATGGAAGTGGAGAATGCTTAAAATTTTGTCAGTCTGAGTATTTGGGGCATTCTGATTATTTGTTTTAAAAAAAATATATGTAAATCATTATTTTATTTCTGGAAAATGTTCACAAAAATTGTTCTCAGAAAAATATCTGAGAGCACTCAGAGATTGGGTATTTGTTTTCTAATATATATAAAAAAATTTATAAACAAAAATAAATAAATAAAAATAAATTATTGTTTGGGCGTGGGGAGCCATGGCTCAACCCACAGCCCAGTGTGGTGCCCACAGCATGTGGCACCACGGTTGTGGCAACCACATGCCATGGTTCTCCACGACTGTGGAGGCCATAGTCTGTGGTTCTCCACAGTTGTGGTAACCACAACCCGTGGTTTTCCATGGTTGTGGAAACCGCAGTCTGTGGTAACCAAGGCTATGGGGGCCACCACATGTGGCTTTAAAACAAATAGAAAAGTTTTTTTTATACATATTTAATTTTAATTTTAAATATATTCAAATTTATATTAAATTTGTATTTCTTGAAATATAAGATCGTTGAGTGAAATAATGTATGTTAGGAGTAAATTTTAGAAAATAAATTAATATATGTTATGGGTAAATTTTAGAAGTAAAATAATATATATTATTGATAAATCTTATAAAGTAAAATAATATATGTTTCTGGTAAATTCTAGAAAGTGGAATTAATATACATGTTATTTAGTAAATTGTAGAGAAGTGAAATAATGTATATATTATTTGGAAAATCTTAGGAAATGAAATAATATAGTATTTGAAAATTGGAAAAAGAAATATTATATTATTTGTTAATTCTTGGAAATTAAAACAATATATTAGTTGGAAATTTTTGAAATTAAAAATTAGGGAATTTGAAGATGGATAGATATAGTTAGGAATTTGATGACATTTTCTCTTAATGAAATACGGATCTTAGATGAGAAAATACATTTATTAATGTTTGTTTGTATGCATTGGCACATAGAGGTAGGATCATATAATTGCAATTTTGGTATTGAAATTATTATGTAATGGTGATTTTGTTCAAATGTTGTATTTGAAAATTTAGTTTAGTTAGAAAACTTGATCGATTTGTATTTTTATACGATATGGAAAATGATTGTCATTACATATTTATGCCAATGCGTGTTTAATTTTCTGTATTCGCATTTGATTAATAAAAAAGGCAAGCCTTGATTGTGAGTGTTGAATATTGTCATATGACTATTTTGTATCTGGTTATGTCCTTGATCTCGAGTATTGACTGTTTTCATGTGATTGTTTGTATCTGGTCATGTCCTTGCATGTGAGTGTTGGATGTTGTTATGTGGTTGACTGTAGCTGGCCATGTCTCTAGTCAGGGAATCGTCAATCAGTGCACCTCATGTGAGGACTTGTTTGGCCAAGTGGGTTTTCCTACCATATTGAACTCCTTATGCTTGTCCTTGCGTATACCTTGGTTTTGGGAGTTTTGTTTGATTACGGTTTAGTGTCATACGTGAGAGTGGGGGCCGTACCCAAAGTGGTAGTAGGGTAACCCATCGAAAGTGTGTCTAAATAAGTGACAACTTAATAGTTTATTAGAAATTTTAGTAGATAAAAACACTAAGTAAGATAATTGTGCCTCACGCATGGGATGAGTGCTAGTACAGACTCAAAATGCAGTGAGAAGGCCTGAAATGGAAAACCAACAACCTTGTCTTCATGAAAGGATGTGTTGGGTCCACATGAAACTTGGATGGGCCGCAAGTTCGGGAAAGGTTACCAGGGTAATCTAGTAGGTTGGGACGGGACCTATGGAGACCTGCTAGGGTAACCATACCAAGCTATGTGATGACACTCATCCCTTATGTCCTCTGGTGTACAGTTTATGTTGTCTTTACTAGGAGCACTATTGTGGAGTCATATCTGGTTGTTTATTCCTTTGAGAGTACCTAATATTCATATTAGACCATGGGTTGCTTATGATGGGTTGCAAGGATTTAACTTTGTGGGTGATCCAGTTGTTCTTTTGTATTTGCTTCTTATCATGTTTCAGATGGATCATTTTCCTTCTTCTGGGATCATTCATGTATCTTTTGACTAGTATGGTCATATGTATTATTTATTTATGTATGCCTTATTGATAAATTGTAATGGATGCAGACCTTATGTATTCTTTACCCTATTATTTATTAGAGGGGCCTTGTACTTGAGTAGACCCAAAGATGTAGCCCACTAGGGGTGAGCTCCGATATCAATTTGGTGTTATGTGGTGTTTGTGTTCATCTGTTTCCTTTTTATTTTGCATGTATGGATGACATTATAGTTAAAATGTATAATGTGGATTAGATGATATTAATCTTAAATGCATTTATGTAGTTATCTTATTAAATGCAGTAATATGGATCATGAAGAATGTAGGTTGGTATAATGGAAAGTATTCATTAGTTGTTAATGTAATTAAAGTATGTATGGAAATTAGATGCATGACATATGTTTTAATGTAAGATTGAACGTAATGTATGGTTAAATTATAATGGATGAACTTAATCATGTTATCTATATTTTTCCTACCGAACGAATTTATCCTTTATTTAAGTATTATCATATAATTAAGTTAATCAACTTAATTGGATTAATTAGCGTGAGTTGAGTTAAGTGTTGAATCAAGTAATCATGTTGGGAAACTCTTTAGGTATTAGTTAAGTCTTCCGTTGTGTAATATGAACTTAATGATAATTCAATGTATCATTATTCTGTTTTAACTTTAAAAAATAAATAAATATTTGCACTCTATTCTTGTGTTTTAGCTTTACCCCTTCAGGTTTCCTGGCGGGGCATTACACCCTTTATTATCTGCCAAGTCCTGAATTGCATTAAAGTCACCCCCAAGAATCAC
Organism: Cryptomeria japonica; assembly: GCF_030272615.1. Classification (NCBI taxonomy): domain Eukaryota; kingdom Viridiplantae; phylum Streptophyta; class Pinopsida; order Cupressales; family Cupressaceae; genus Cryptomeria; species Cryptomeria japonica. Next base: position 191,833,054 of record NC_081414.1, on the reverse strand, counting down.
TAGTTCCTCCGATAAGTTATGCAAAATCATCGACAATTGCTTCCACACCTTTGGTTGGAAACTAGCTTTAGTAGGGCCATAAACATTAATAAGGAAGAAATGACAATTAAGACTACATGAATGAATTTTACATAGCTGCCACGCTTGGGAATTAATGAGTTCTTCCACCCTTAGAAGAACAGGGTTCTAGAGAATACCAAGCCCACCCACAACACCATTCACACTTGAGAAAGTTCCTGCTCATGATCTCCAAAATCTCAACAAAACCCCTGCATCCTACGAGCTCATTTTAGTCTCCTGCAAGAAAACCAAATCAGGTTTCATTTGATCAATCCCACACTTGATCAGATGCCTCTTGTCAGGGGCATTACAACCCCTGACATTCCAACTTGTGAGTTTTATTTTTCTTTAGGAAGGGCACCTCCCTTCCCTACTGAAAGTTTATATTGTCCCTTCGCATTACCTGCCATAGAAATTCTGATCTTGTTCGACTTCCTCCCTCTGGATTTACTTTCTCCTATACAAGCTTTCAAAATTTGAGATTTTGTTTGGCCGATGGTGCGAATGTCAGAATATCTTCATCATCCATTAAGCCCCATTCATCCTCTTCTTCCTCCCATACCATTTCATCTGATTCCTCCTCATTAACTATCCTTTCCTCATAATCCTTGCTGGTCTTCCTATCTTGTTCTGGTTGAGAAATTTCATCCAATTTATGCTCCTTCTAAGTCACTTTCCTTCCAGCATCAAGAGCCTCCATGGCTTTCTCAACCTAGCTTAAGGCCTCTTCCACTAGGTTGGCTACTTTGATTTTGGCTTGTGACATGATCCACTCCAATCAGCTCAGTCATGTTTTCTCAACTTTGATTATACCTATTAACCCTTCTGCCCTGGGGTGGCCCCGTAGAAGGTGAAGCTCCAGTATCCAAACTCTTTACATGCTATCCTTTGTTCTCTTCTACCACAAATTTTGTCATAGCAACTTCCAACGAGGAATCCACTGACTTTCCCTTGGGACCAATCAAACACACCTCCTTTGAATGCCCATCTTTATTGCATAGTTTACATCGCTCCATTTGATCTTCCACCTTAATATGATGTGTCCAACATCCTACATTTGTATTTATCTCGATGCAAGATGGCAAATGGAAATGGGGCTTCCATATAATGCATATTCTCGCATACATGCTGAAGTATTTTTTCTCAATAGCCTCATCTGATTTAATATAGAACCCTAGTTTGTTCCCAATTGTTTGGAAGGTCTCTTCATTCCAATATTCCCATAGAAGGTTATATAAGCACAACCAAATAGGCACTTCCTTAAGAGGGTTGAAGTTTGGTTTCCAATCTCTGACATACAAACCTCTTCCTCCCATAAAGAAAGGACCATTTTTGAAAACCCATCTCTTATTCTTACTATCCTCCGTGATTTCTTAAAAAAACCATTAGGCATAGTCTTTAAATCCACCTTAAATGACTAGTTCTCCTCACACCAACTCTTAACTTGAAAAAAGGCAGGCCAATCCCTAGTCCATTTCATTGAAAAACCCTTTGTCTTTAAAAAGGAGACAAAATCACTCCAACTTTTATTATCCAAAAAGAAAGACAACTTTTGAGTTTTTGGCAGGGTTGATTTTACCTTGTTCGAAGCCTCCACTCTTGGGATCTTATTCAGTGTCCATTATTTCTCATGCACCCTATTCCATTCCAACTTCAGAACTGACTGGGTGTTGCTTAGATTTCTTAAAGTGCCTTGTTGGTCATCGCTGGATTTCCCAAAACCCTTATTCTGCCAACTATTCTCCCTCCTATTCGAACTCGGTGGGAAAAATCTGTTCTGATCCTTCCAAACCCATTTAGGCTTTGACCATGAGCGAGAAATAGGTTTCACATAGTACCTAGGTTGATCATTGGGTTGAAAATATCGAAACTCCTTGGGTTGCAGACCTAGCCTCCTTCTCGACGCCATTTTTCCTTCTAACTTGATGTCTTATTAAAATTTTAATTATGATAGAATAATTATATTTTGAATTAGTTTTTTTTATCACTATTTTCTTTTGATAAGAATATCTAAGTTTAATATTATCTTCTTTTATTAGATGTTTTTTTTTTTCATTTTAATTCTTCCACTCCTCTTTTTTAAGGATTAATTTTTTACTAGGTTAAAATTTTATTTTAATTATTTGTATTTTTTTATGGAATTACAACTAATAATTAAAAGATACTAGAATTTATACATCTCGTGTTATTAAAATTTGATTTTATTATAGAATAATTATTTTTGAATTTTATTCTAATCTATATAATAAAATAACTTTCAACTTAACACTGAAATTAAATGTTTAGAGTGAGAGAGCAAGAAGGAGCAACTAACTTTTGATGACTCATTTCATGTCAATAATTTAGGATAACATATGTCCTTGGGGATTTGTGTTGATGGTAGGATGTCATTTGATTATTATCTCCATCTCCATATCTCTCCCTTATCTCTATCTCCTCATCTCTCCCTATATTTCTCTTTTTTCCCCTTCTATCCTTCTCACTCTATCTTTCTTTCTATCTCTCTCTCTCTCTCTCTCTCTCTCTCTCTCTCTCTCTCTCTCTCTCTCTCGCTCTATCTCTTTTTATATCTCTCTACTTCTATATCATCTCTCTCCCTCTCCCCCCTCTCTATCTATTTGTATCTCTCTCTTTCTTTCTATCTCTCCCTCTCTCTACCTCTCTCTCTCTCTCTCCCTCTCACTCTATCTCTTTTTATATCTCTCTACTTCTATATCATCTCTCTCCCTCTCCCCCCTCTCTATCTATTTGTATATCTCTCCCCCTCTTTATATCTATTTGTATATCTCTCCCTTATCTCTATCTCCTCATCTCTCCCTATCACTTATTTCATGTATCCATCTATCTTTATCTCTCACTACCACTATACTTTCCCTCTCTCTCTATATATCACTTCCTATCTCTATCTCTATATTTCTATAGCTTCATCTCTCTCCAACTATAAAATTTTCTCTTCCATATCTATATATTCCTCTCCCCTCTCTGTCTCTGTCATATCTCTCTCCTCTCCATTTTCCTCTCCCCATTCTCCACCTCTATCTTTCATAGACATCTACAATTTATTAAATTAATATTTAATTAATTTAAGGCTTTCCACATAATTAATTAATTTACTTGTGTTGATCCCCTTTCTCTTAAGATTAATCAAATTTAATTAATCTTATTGTAGACACCTAAAATTGTCTTAGCTTAATTAAATAAATATTTTTATTATTTAATTATTTTATCCTAAGTCTTCTATTAATTAAATAAATTCTTATTTATTTAATTAATTAATTTATCCTCTTCTAAGCCTTTCCTCATTTAAATAAACATTTTTTATTTATTTAAATTATCTTTTCCCTAAATTAAATAAATATTTATTTATTTATTTAATTCATTAGGTTTTTCTCTTCATGAAACATGTCATTTATCTCTTAATTTTCCTCTACCTACCCCCTTCATTATTTTATTATTTTCTTTTACCTACCCCTTAATCCTAGCCGACCATTTATTCTTTTCACCTCTTAATCCTATCCCTCTATTTTCCAAAGTGTCTTCTATATGAGAGGATTTTTTTATCCTTCTAATCCTAATTCGTCTAATCAATCATCTAACTAATGCGTCTATCAAGATTTCTTGCAATCAAACGACTTTACAACCACAATCCAATCTCTATTGAGCTCTTGTGTACATACAAAATTTGAGAGCAAATATATCAAGCAAGATCAATGGAGATAGGAGACAATGGAGACCAAACCCTACTTGGCATGTGAATGGTATTATTGTTTCAATTTGTTAATTTGCATGTTCTTAGGTTTCTTCATTGGTGTATGGTGAATGTTTTATTGTAGAACCAAGGTTTGTTGTGGTTGGAATTTTGTGGTTTCACAATAGTTTGTCATCATCATTTTTGCCCTCACACATTTTGGCATGCCTGGTGGGACATGGATTTCTATTAGGTCTATGTTTTTTCTTTTTTTTGCAAGTTTTTCTAATCTTATATTGCTATTTTATAAAACAATTTGGAGAATAACCTTGTGCAACTAGGGTTTTGGACACAAGATTAGGATTTTGGAAATATTTAATTAGATCTCACAAACGGTTGGGAATTTCTGCACCAAATTTGTTTTATAGGTTGGAAATGGTATTAGGAGTTCTCGGTCTGAAATTCAGATTTTTTCATCAAATTTGAATTATTTATGAATTTTTAATGATTTTTCATTAAATTTTTTTTTAGAGAAAATTAGCAATTTTTTTTGGATTTTCTTACATTTATGGAAATGTCTCAAAATTCTATAGGGGGTCTATTTTTTGTGATTTTAATTTAAATGCAAAATAATTTTGTGAAAAAATCAGATCTTTGGAAATTAGGGTTTTGCAATGATTTGATCATATCTCACAAACGGTTGGGAATTTGTTCATAAATTTGTTTTTGTAGGGTTGGAATGGTATCATGAGTGCTTAGTCCGAAATTTATATTTTTTTGATCAAATTTGAATTATTTATGATTTTTCATTAAAAATTAATTTTGAGAGCTAATTAGTGACGTTTTCAGATTTTCTTACATTTCTGGAAAGGTCTTGAAATTATGTAGGGGGTCTATAATTTATGATTTTAATTTTGATGCAAAAGAATTCATAAAAAAATTGATCTTTGGATTTGTCAAAAAATGTATTGTCGAAGGCCCCCTTTTTCACATTTGGATTTGGGTTTTCCAAAATTAACCTAATGAGTGTGCTTGCAAGTGGGGGTAATTTATCAAAAACTACTAATTGTTTTGTTGCAGGGGTAATCTAGGTGTGTATCTTTGCATTTAAATTCCTAGTCTAATTAGGGTTCACATCTTTTTCATTTGGGGTTAAAGGACTTGTTTGAAGTGTTTGGTGCTCTTTGCACGATTTATATTTATAACCCTAAAGGTGATAACAAAAGTATCCTCTCCCCTCGCCTTCCATTGGACCTTGGGTGTAAGAGAAATTTTTATCATCTTCTTTTAGGTAGGAGGGTTTGTCTCCCAAGTAGCCCATAAGGCCAAGTGAGAGAGCACAACCCAATTGGTACTTTCTTTTGATTGTTATATAAATTAATACGTTAGGTGAAAGTCGTGATGACTTGGTAACATGTATCTACACTGAAGGTTATCCCTAGTATCCACACTTGTGTTGGATATGTTAAAAATCCTCTTTGAGGATTAAGAGTGGGTTCTTAAATGAGCCGTTGTCCTATGGGTAGACACCAAGAACCGTAGAAGCTCCCCCACTAGACACCTTTTGTTTTAGAGGCCAAAAATCCTTATATTTGATGGTTCAGGGAGTGCCGATCATACCTTATAGATACCCCTCATGTACCCTCAAGCATGCTCACTCTCTACAAGACAACACCTATAAGCACATGTCCACTTCAACACCCTTTTACAATTAACAATCTGCAACCATGCATCTGTTACAAATTGGAGTTCATGATCAGGTAGACATTGTGAAATCCTCAACTTCTGAAGCCCAAAATTCTTAATACCCTGCATATCAGATAGAGCATTTTCTCTGCAAGATTCATTGAATGCCCAATTCTCATATTAATGCTTATACATTTCAAATTCTACTTTTCATATTCTACTTTTTAAATGGCAGAAATTTGGTAAATCTAGTTTTTTTATCTTTTGCATCTAATAACGTTAATAACCATTAATGTTTAGTCACCCTTGATCTCCAATTTAGAGATACCAAGCTTTAAGCTTAATTTGAGTCCAAAGATCTATTCATTAACCATTCTAGGCTTGAGATTTTTAGAGGCCTTATGAATCACATAGCCATTCGAATCCTTATTATGTCAAAATTTAGTTTGAACCATTTGGTTTGAGGTGGAAGGCATCAAGATGAATTTTGATTAACTCGAGATTCAACTCCCCTAGCACCATTAACTTGAGCAATATATAATATTAGTATTATAATAACAATTGGACACAACATTTTCTTATTTATTAAGGTTGTATTGACCTCAAGAAGTAAGGAGAGGAGCTTCTTGGGTGGTATTTCTTTTTTACATTTTGTAATAACAATACAATTAGATTATTTAATTTTTATGGTATATATTTGGTTGTGAGAGTGTTGAGTACACCCAACCATAAAATCATGATTAAATATTTTTGTTATGATGGATACTATTAGTATAGTTTTTTATTTGGTCTTAATAAGGTATTGAATTATTTGGTCACAATTCAAAAAAAAGGTCATGATGGGTCCTTTAAATTTTAATATTCTTAATTGTCTATTAGATTTTAAATATCTTTTTTTTTTCATGTGTTCTTTTAGCATCAAGGTTGGTAGGGGTTACTTGAGGAACAATATAACCATTTTTCACTGACATCTAGATATCAAAGCCTAGGGAAGACAAGTAGGTTTCCATTCTTCTACTCCAGAAGGCATAGTTGCTGCCATCAAAGATAGGTGCTTTAGAGGATGAGGATTGATTCCTAGCCATAGTGTTCACTAACCATGATCTACCTGAGCTGGAGAAAGATTTTACTACAGAGGGAACCTAGGCTCTGATACCAATTGTTGAACATAAATAGACACTAAGAGGGGGGGGGGTGTGAATCAGTGTAAATTATTTTTATAATTCCTTTAGAAATAAGGGTCTTTTTTTCTTTCTACATCTTTTTCAATGATGAATATATAAGGCAATTTATTAATTTAAGTTGATGATGAATATTTGGATTACTTACATCTTTTGGGTATGGATCATGGAAATCTAATTGTTAGCTTCTCCATCATTGTAGGAAGGAGAAGAATCTTTCCCCATTTTATTATTATTTCATATTGGAGAGATCCATCATGGTTAGTTCATTTTTATTTAAGTATAATTACTATAATTACAGTAAAAGATGTTGAAATATATTACTATAATATAATCATATCAAAATTATAAATTAATTATTAATTATAATTAAAATTACTAGAATCTATTATATGATAAAAATTAAAATTATTTAATATTAATATTTTGAGATACAAATAATTATCAAATTTATAGAAAATGTGTTTGAATTATAACAAGTGCCAAGTACTCATAGTATCCAAATTTGCCTTGGCTCAGATGATTCTCCCCATCTTTGAGCTGGGTTTTGGGATGTTGCAGGTTTGACCTTGGTTACTCTGGGATTCATACCCCTATTTTTTTGTTTCTTTTACTACCTTTGGACTGTGTTTTTAAGGGTCACCACCCTTCTATGTTGTTTTTGTAATGTTGATAGTGTTTGGGTATGTTAAGGGTTTGTGCGTGCTTTAATAATTAAAAATAAGTGCCAAGTACCTTCATAGTATTGAAATAAAAATAATTGTTTAGTTCTTAGTTATGTTAACTTTGAATTATTATTATTTTAATTATATTTATATAATATTAATTATAACTCTCATTTTAATAAAATAGTATTAATACATAATATAAATATAAATATTATAGTATAAATATAAATTTATCTTAAAAACACAATCCTAATTTAATTAAAAAATTATATAATAATAATAATAAAATTAATCTCATCCAAGGGGTTGAGCTTAACTGGTTAAAACACTAGGTTCTCATTGTGGAGACCCAAGTTCAATTCCCAATAGGGACATCTGAAGTGAAATTCTAAGCTGTGACTCTTGGCCTTCCAGAGGATGGGGAAGGTCTTTGGGTCAATCTAATCAAACATAATAATAATAATAATAATAATAATAAGATATGTAATGGGATAAAATAAAATAAAATAAATCTCAAACTTAATTATTAATTATTAGTTTAACATTATATAATTTAAATTATATTTATGTAATATTAATTATAACTAATCTTAATAAATTAACTACTAATAATTAAAAAATTATATAATATAAACATTAGAATGAAAATATGTATTTTAACTGCGACACTACATGTCTGAAGACATAAAGTTATATAATATAAATAATAAAGTAAAAATATTTTTTTTTTAATGAATAAATGAAAATTATTGAAATTTATGATTAAATGTTATAAAGTTATATTGTATATATTAAAATGATTAAAAATAAAATTATGAAGGGCTTCGGCCCTAGCTCGCCCGGTCGTGGATCGCAACTTAAGGCGTGGGTATGCTCCCCATGGTCTTGAGTTCGAGTCCCCGGCTGTGTTAACTCTGTGTGTGTTGCTACCTTGTGAGTGGGTTGTACACACTGGGGGATTAGTCTTGCTTTGGCAAGGACACCTCCAGATTCCATGATAGTGAATATAAAAAAATAAAATTATGATTTTCAAAAAGTATTAATAAAAATTAGATCGTGTATCGCCAGATTGTTTGGCGGCAGCTCTAAATACATTTTCAGGTATTCACTTTCTCTTGGACTCGATGCACGCAGTAATGTCTTTGCCAACTTCAGTATTGCCTATTCAGATGGTGCCTTCTATAGTTCCCATTGATGTTGATACCCCCCCTTCCTCTCCTCCGTTGCAAAGCACGAGCTCATGGTATTTGAATTCTTAAATGTAATTCTCTCAGTTAGAGAATGTTTTGTACTCATTACAAAGGGTTGGGTTTTTTTTTGCCCAATATGGAAATTATGTAATCTTGGGTGGGCCTCTATCAGGTTTTTATGTATGAGCTAGACTGGAGGTTTTCTTTGCCTGGTTCTTTCCTACCGGTGCTCTTTGAACTATGTTGTAAAAATTATAATATTAATAAAATTTAGTGGTTTACCACTTTTATAAAAAAAATAAAATAAAAATTAGAATGATTTTCAAAAACAATAAAAAAATACAAAACTATAATTATAAAAATATCATATAGTTTAAGTATTGATTTAAATTTTTATTTTCTATAATGTAAATGGTGTGAATCAAATCCCACACAATAGTTATTGATTTAATTATGTATATTTTTTAAAATTAAAATAATTAAATTTAATATATATTTATAGAGAAAAATCACTTTATCGACAAGATTATCAATAAAAAATGAAAAAAGTTGGTTAAATTATTTTTTAAATATAAATAAATTTTTTAAAAAAGCCTATAAAATCTATCATCCTATAAATTTGCTCCTATAAAATAAAAATTTTTCATGTACTAATAATTATAAATAATTATTAAAAAAATTATTTAAAAAAGACTTTTCTTTTTTAAATATAAAGATATCTAAAAAAACCTAAAAAATCTAATATTTCTAAAAATTTGTTCTATAACATCAAAATGTTTAAACCAATCATAGTGTAGATAAATGATTTTTTAATATATTAAGTTAAAAAATATAAATCCCAACATTACAAAACTCTAAGTTTATTTTGAAAATGAAAATAATAATTGCTTTTGATTGGTGGAGAACAATTGGTTAATTGGGGTTTAGTGAATACAATAGTACTAAAAATGTGAATATGTTTAAAAAGTCATTTGAAATAAAAATAAAATTTAATAATTAATAATTAAATATAAAAATATAAAAAAATGTTTAAATTATATATTTCATATTCGAGTAATATTAAATAATAGCATATATTTAATTAATATGAAAAGTATAAATATTTAACTTATGTTTTTAAGTTTTTTTAATTTTTCAATAAAATGTAATGCAAACGATATCATTTAAATATTTATCTAGATTACATTACAAATATTAATCATTTAAACATGATTATTTAGCATATTAAATAATTGTATAAATGAAAGTGATTTCAATATCTTAAATATATTAATTTTATAGATATCATTTTCTAAATATTTATATTAAAATTACCATATAAATAATTTTAGACATCATAAATTCATTTATCTAAAATCTTTAAAAAAAAAAAAAAAAATCTTATTTTTGAATAAAAATAATACAACCAAACTTTTTATAATTAATATTCTCAATGAAACAACCATTGTTATAACTTAATGAAAAAGAAGAATTTATTCCCATACATCATAGAGATTGATACAAAGTATTAAGTAACCACTACAACTTTGTCATATCGCTGATATAACTATAATTCATCAGACATGGTATTGAATGCTCAAAACTACCACCGTGGTGACTCTCTATTCCAAATAATCTTCCATTTCTTTTTATATTAGTCAGGTTTAAACAACACATTTTAAGATTTAAGCTTTAATTTTACATTTGTTTCTTCAGTTGGACTTCTATTATTGTGATTTCACATAAAACACTTTAAAAAAACTAATTTTTTTTATGTATTATTAATTAATAAATCTTTTCTCACAAACTTTCATGAGATTCATGTTAGCATGCTCACTCTATGCAAGATAATACCCATAAGCATATGTCCACTTCAACACTCTTCTGCAATCAAGAATCTGCAACCATGCATCTGTTACAAACTGGAGTTCATGATCAGATTGACACTGTGAAATCCTCAACTTCTGAATACTCTACATATCAGAGAGTGCCTTTGTTCTGTAAGACTCATTGGCTGCCCAACGCTCATAATAATAGTTATACATTTCCACTTCCTTTTTAATGGCATCTCAATTTCTTTTTCTCTCTACTCCCTCAAACTCAAAGTCATAATGAGCATCATAATCGGACCATTCTCCAAGGAAAAACCAATAAAACTCAAAGCAACATGAAAATAAATAAGTCATATGCATGCAACCATTATCTTTCTCAATGGAAAAATTACACTTGGGACAGGGCTTTGTGTAAACCAACTTCCAATTTTCTATTTTTTCATTATCACTACTCTCCAACATCCACTTCTTCACAATCTCACAATCTACTAGACTATGAGCTTCCTCTAAATAGTTCCAACCAAACTCATAACACCATTTACAAATAACCTCATATGACCTTGGCCCGCTTCCATAATTACCAACTTCAACAACATACTCACAACCAAGGGCTGGACACCATTTGATTGCTTTCTTGCTTTCAACATAAGATCTAACAAGGTATTGTCTGTACATTTTTAGATAATGTTCCTCACAATAAACCAATAAGGAAAGCACCATTTCTTGACCTATAGAACATTTACAAGATGGTTCAATACATTTCAGTCTCAGACATCTTGCTCCTACTAGATCTATTTTTATTTGAACCCATCTTAGCCAACACCCAATACAAAAATAATACCCACAAGTGCTTGCTCTCATCCCACTAATGCAATAACTATCACAACAAACACCACAGTCCATCACTGAATTTGGATCAACCTTTGAAACCCTAGTTTTGAATAGCTAGTTTTGAATAGCCCTAAATATCTTCTTATGTCCTCCTCCTTCAAAAGCCACTCATCAATCACCCTCTGGAAATCCTACCCAAAGTGAAGAAAAAGAATAACAACCTCATCTTTAGAGATGGATACAATGGAGCAAACACTTTCCATTCCCTCTTCTTGATGTTTGCGTATATCTTCCTCCTTCAGAACAATAAATATATTTATTTTCTTCTTATGATGCTCTTCAGATAAATCAGTCATCTGGTTTTCCTCTTCAAGTTCATCACTATCATAGAAACATTCATCATCTTCTTCATAAGCATATTCTTTATGTTCTACTTCTCCTTGGTTATGACGAAGATCTTCTTTGCCTTCCATAGTTTCAATGGCTAGCACAAACAAATCACAAGCTCACCCGCACTATAGAAATAGAAACAAAACTTAAATTTCTTGTAAGATTGCTGGAAGGAGAGCTAAACATGGATTGATTGGTTTAGGAAGAAAGCAAGTTTTATAGCATGATGTGACTAAATTTATAGAATAATTTTTTAATATGAATTTAGATATACGACATATATTTCTATAGATAGAATTAGCTAAATTTATAATTGGCATAAGATAGAGAATGCATTTTTAATAAATATTATATTTTTTTTAATTGGGTAAAAAGGTAAGAATTTTACAGTAAACAAAGAGTTACAACAATAAAAACAGTGAGTTAACACAACCACAAAGTGGACTGTACAACCAAATATTATAAATTTGTGAGCAACTTTTCTTATTATATTAGTATTTTAGTGTATCCTAATTATGAATCTTTAAAAGAGACAAAGACATATTAATATAAACTAATTATATAATTTTAAAATGAATGTTATTAATATAAATTAGCATATTTATTTTTAAAAGAAATCTTTTTAGAGGTGTTTGTTCAATTTTTTTTTAATTTAATTTGATTTTTTTTATTGGGATTAAATTTCTTTGAACTTGTATTATTGGATGAGACTTGAAGTTCCTTGTAGTTCATTATGAAATTCATTAAAGTGACTCAAATTTCTAAACATCTAAGATGTAGATTCATTTTTAGAGAGTTTGAGGTGCAGGTTTATGACTCCCAAGCATGTCTCATTTTGTTAACTTTATAGTTCTTTTAAAATCTCATAAATGTGTTTGCAACGCTCTCACAATTTTAGACTAATATCTTCATCAATGAGTGAAAATTAGTTTTGATGGGAGATTTTTGAATTCTTAAGGACTAGAGAATTTTATTTGTTTCAAATTTTAATTGGTTATTTTATTTATTGTAGCAACATAAGGATAAGTTTGAGTTCTTAGTCAATTTATAGAGATTTTTGATTTCTTAAACAAATTGTTCCCATGTCTATCTTACAAATGGGTACTTTTAACAAGGTGAGTTCATGTATTTTAAATGTTAGGAATTTTAAGCTTGTTATTTGAATATATCAATGCTTTTGCACAACATTATTATTTTCATGTAATATATCTCTTATTTTATGGAAATTCTACTCCAATTCTACTTTAGTACAGACCTCTCGACACCCTAACCTCTCCAGTAGTGCACTCACTAATAGTTAGAACTTTTGGTGTTAATATAACAAATAGAAAATCAGGAAAAAGTTGAAGAAAGAAGAAACTTGATAAAAATAGATATAAAGTATAATTATTGGATATCTTTGGTGGGAATCAATAATTGGAAGAGTGTGTGGCTAAGAGTAATTAAAGGAGTTGTACTAACATTTTTAGCACATAGGTTGCCTAGGATACTCTTGATTTTGGGTGTAACAGTCAAAGAGGCAAACATTTGCAAGTAAATTAAAAAGTGTGACTAAGGAAGATCTCTTCTATGGTAGACAAAATGCTTTTGTTAGTTTCTATATTGGTGGTGAAGGAAATCCTTTCATTATGTTTCCACGAGTATAAGCTAGAATAGGATTGAATCTCTTTGATAAAAATAGTTTGGTAACATGGTAAATAGAAGAACAAGGTCTTGATATCCTCCTTCTTTAAGATATAAATGTTAGTTTAGTGGTTATGGGATATTTGTCTAAAATATTGTGGTCTAAATGGTTTTTTTTAGTTGATGTGTAAGAATTTATAAAGGGTTTCTGGTTTTGTAGTTGATATGCAAGGATCTATAAGGAGTTTAGTTAATATTCTTTCAGGATTTTTTTTAGAGTTTTGATGTGGTTAATGTAAAAATTTATAGTGTTGGATAGTCATATATCGAGGTTATCATTTCAAATGTTTATGGTTCAACCTTGGATATTGGAAACTAAAATCTTGTGAAACAAATGGAACCACAACACTTATTAATTGATGATGTACTATACTATACTGTTAGACTCTATATTACATAATAAATGCACATTTTAAATTCAATTATAAAATTAATAATCAATTAACATGTTTAAGTATACTATTTTTAATATAAAATATACATTATAAATTCATATAATATACTATGTTCCTCTTGATCTTGAGTAGATTAAAGTTAAGTTTGATAGTGATTCCTGACAATGACAACAAATACCAAATTTATATTAAAGGCAAGTCAAACAATACTACAATGCAATTATCACTAAAGCCCATATTGCAACTGGGCACTTTGAGTAAATACATTTAGTTTTGTAACTAAGGTTCATTTACTGAAAAAATATATTTAAATATAACTAATAATTTATATAAATGAAAATAATGTGGATATTTTGAATATGTTTATTTAAAATATATCACATTTTAAATATTTATATTGAAATTGTCATATAAATTGTTTTACTTATCATAAATATAGCTATCTAAAAATCTTTAATTAATAATTATTATATTTTTTTAAGTCACAAAATGAGCAAAATTTATTAATCAAAGAAATTTACAAAGCAAGAAGGGCCAACAACCCAACAAAGAATAAATCATTACACAATCTTATCATGTGCAACTAACTACTCAAATACATAGGTAATTGTCTCATATTAACAATATTTCAATGGTACATTTAATCATAAACTCATTTGGTAGTCTGCAAAATGAGAAAAAAGGTGATAAATTCTAAAGATGTGACCATAGCTAAGTGCCAACTAACATCATCTAGGTGCCGCTCATTGAACAAATTCACCACCACTTGTGAATTAGATTGACAAATAATCCTACTCCAAACAAGAACACAACCTCTTTCCATAACATACAAGATAACAAAAACTTCCATATAAATGAAATTTTTTTTTTTAATATATATAAGTATATTTTAAGTTTTATATAAACAATTTTTTTTTTATATAAACAATAAAAAAACATTTAATATATTTTTAAAATTAAAACCCCTTAAACATTTAGTCTTTTGAATAAAAATAATATTGATAGACTCTTCATAATTAATATTCTCAATAAAATAGTTCCGTTGTTGCAACTTAACTGAAAATGAAGAATGGTACTCCCATAGTCTCATAGAGACTAGTACAAAGTATTAAGCAACCATTACAACATTCTTATATCTTTGTATTCCTAAAATTCATGAAACATGGTAATGAGTAGTTCATATGAAATCACATTATAAATAAAAGGTCTAAATAAATCAAAAATTCATGTATTAATGAATTTTTGCTAGTGATATTTGTAAGAGTAGGAAGCTTCATACTAAACTCTAGAAAATCTTGTTGAGGCTTTTCATGACAAATAAACCTTTGAATTCCCTCGTAGCCCACTCATGAAGCCTTTCCAAGGAAGATTTTGCACAAGCCTGCAATTGTTCAAAGAGATTCATGTTAGCATGCTCACTCTATGCAAGATAATACCCATAAACATATATCCACTTCAACATCCTTCTGCAATCAACAATCTGCAACCATGCATTTGTTACAAACTGGAGTTCATGATCAAATTGACAATGCGAAATTCTCAACTTGTGAAGCCCAAAATTTTAAATAATCTACAAATCAGACTGAGCCTTTTATCTGCAAGATTCATTAGCTGCCCAATGATCATAATAATGATTATACATTTCCACTTCTCTTTTGATGGTATCTCCATTTAATTGTCTCTCTTCTAAATCATCTTCACTATCATAATACCAATCACAGGCATAATTTGCATCATGATTGGACCAACTACCATGACAAAACCAACAAAAATCAAAGCAACATGGAAATACACAAGTCATATGCCTGCAACCTCCATCTCTCTCAATGACATAATTACACACTAGGCAAGGCTTTGTGTTAACCAACTTCCAGTTTTCTATTTTTCATTATCACTATTATTCTCCAACATCCACTTCTTCACAATCTCACAATCTACTGGACTATGAGTTTCCTCTAAACAGGTCCAACAAAACTCATAACAA